>NW_007378516.1:0-2086 GCF_000475195.1 Diaphorina citri
AATTTATTATGAAAATCACCTATAAATCAAAAATAAAATAAATAGACCTACAATACAATACCTATGGTTCATTACACTAAGTAAGGGTACCTATTTTTCTTTAATCAAAAATAGGGATGAATGCAATTTTTTCCTAAGATCTTTGCTAAAAATTAGGCGATTTATGGATAAAGGCTAATAGAAAATAGAAAAGAAACCGCGAAATAAAGAGAAAGAGCAAAAAGGAAAGGATAGATTCTTTTTTAGGTACCGATGGGGATGAAACTCGAGAAAAAATGGCTTAAAAAAAAAAAACTTTTTTTTTTAATTTCTAATAGATAGAAATAAAATACTTGCAAATAAATCTTATATTATAAGAACAAGTAATTTTATAAAATTGTATTCACTTTTTTTTTTTCGTGAAATGTTAATAAAAAGATGTTTGAGTATCGTTATCAATGTAGTTCCCTTTCATTGATTCGTAGGCTTACCTACATTCAAGAGGAGTAAAGAAAAAATACTACAGAGTCCTGTAGTTAAACAGAGTCAGCGAGATTCCAAACTAACTCATTGAATTTAATCATGAGCAATAAAACAGGTAAATTATTTTATTGCTGACTCCACTCCAAACCTTCACTCATCTCTGATTTTCCCTCTACGATTTGACTTCGTATTTTTTATAGAATTTTTACAAATAGACAGTAAAAAAAGGTGGATAAAAATTTAGATTTTTTTTATAGAGGTAATAAAAAGAAAATATCTGCGCCTAAGCCTAAAAATAAATAAAAAATAAACTTGGGCGAGAGAGCTAAATAGAAGTGTACGGTTTTATGAGAAATTTTAGTAGGCGTGGTGGCACGCTGTAATACTTTCGGTACGGTGTTACATGTTTGAACATTTTCAGTAGTTTCATAAGCTATAATTGATAATTGAAACAGAAAGGTAAATTAAAAAAGAAGAAAAAATAGAGTTAGAGAATGGTTTTATTTTTATATGAAAGCAAGTTGCAAGACTGTAATAAATATTTTTAGCCCAGTATTACAAATAATATGTTCAGGCCAGTATTGCAAGCAATACTTTCAATCCGGTATTACAATTTTAACACTTTTAGTCCTGTATGACATGTTTGTAATACTCGGAGTCCTGCATAATCATTCTTTGTATAAATCTTGAAAGCTATTTTTCAAATGGTTTTTTTTTTTTCAAGGATTTTCCTATCTCCACCCCTGAAACCTGAAAGAAATATAACCTACGTATGTTCCTGCCCTGATATTGTTCTACCATTCTAATACACATTTCATTAGTCAAGAGTAAGGGTAATGGCAAAGGAAGTACGTTTTGCCTCCCTTTTTCATCTTAGGAATCAGGAGAAGAAGAAGAAGGAAAAAAAGAAAGAAAAAAACAATCAACGGAAAAGCGTTTTTGAATATTTTATGTCTTCTTCCCGCTCCCTTTTCCACTTATAAAAATCTCATTTCGGATTTGTTTTCATCTCGTCTCTAGTTTGGACAGTTTCATGAGTTTTCAACGAATATGGAGAAGGAGGAGTCATAAAAGGAAAGTCAGAAAATGGAGAGAAAATTGGATAAGATACCTCGTTAATAATTCAGTTAATATAGGGGAATTACCTGGTTAATAATTTAGTTAACACAGGGGGCTATCTGGTTCATAATTATTTAGTTAATAGGTTTTCTGATGGTAAGTAACTACGTAAACAGGAGTTGAAGCTACTGATCTGATCCTTTTTTTTTTTACTTTCGGAATTTTAAAGATCTTAAAAAAATACAGGTAGGTGTATTGAAAATTTGTATTTAGGTGCCTCTATTAAATTTAATCTGTTGTTTTTTTTTATTATATATATTTTATTTATTTATTTATTTTTTAGCGATTTTCATCTTTTTAAATCTATTGCTATTGGGGGTGTTTATTTTAAAATAATGCAGAAGATTATAATGAAAATTCAGTAAGGTGAGAGAGGATTAGACGAAATAATAATGCACGGAGCATGGTCCCCTGAAGCAAAATGGAAAAATATAAATAGGTATATAAATATCTACTACGAAGTTTTTTTTTTTTTTTTTTTTTTGGGGGGTAAAAAAAAAAAAAT
>NW_007378516.1:3507-58815 GCF_000475195.1 Diaphorina citri
CGATTTTGTTCGCGGATTTTGCGATTATGTTCGCGGATTTGGCAATTATGTTCGCGGATTCGCGTCCCGAATCGACATTTTAGATATTTGGCAAGCCTACCTATGTACCTACCTAATTTGTTACTAATATTCAGTTTATTATTATTCTTGATTTTTTGATTGTACTTTCAGGTCCCGAATCGACATTTTGGATATTTGGCAAGCCTACCTATGTACCTACCTAATTTGTTACTAATATTCAGTTTATTATTATTCTTGATTTTTTGATTGTACTTTCATGTAATGATTTAAAATCAAGACTAGAGCCCGTTCTCCCTCTATTCCCAATATAATGTTTGAGTCACCCATCCATTTATTGGCTTTGCTCGGCGTAGCTTAACACAGGTGACGCTAAAACCGGTCTTAAAATAACGATTGAAGTGTTATCTAAAACTTTTCGCTTTGAGTTTATAGGTCGTCGCGACAAATTTTCAGATCAGAGCTCATTTGTGTGAGAAAATGTGAAAAAAAGTCCCCCAAAAAACAGTTTTTTTTGTTTGTTTTTTTTTTTTTTTTTTTTTTTAAAAGCGTTTGAGTCACCCATCCATTTATTGGCTTTGCTCGGCGTAGCTTAACACAGGTGACGCTAAAACCAGTCTTAAAATAACGATTGAAGTGTTATCTAAAACTTTTCGCTTTGAGTTTATAGGTCGTCGCGACAAATTTCGAGATCAGAGCTCATTTGTGTGAGAAAATTAAAAAAAAGTCCCCCAAAAAACGGTTTTTTTTTTGTTTTTTTTTTTACAAAATTTGCACCACCACTTACTTGTTCCTAGTAAAAAGACCTTTAATTTGATATATGACCTATAACTAGGTTTGGATAAGTCCTTCTATGGGGTCAGACAGACTGACACACAGACAGACGACACCGAAGCGAATACAATAGCCCGTCCCTTATACCTTTTATTATTAGTATTGTAATTTAATAAAGGAAGGACGGGCTAAAAAGAGATGTAGTGCTGGGCAAGCAGAGGGAGAGATGAAAGAGGAGATAGGGAGAAAAAGAGAGGAGAGACTATGTAATTAGCAAGACAGTATAATAGAGATATATAGAGAATAAATTATGGAGGTAGGACAGAGAAATTCAGGTAGGAGAGAATGGAGAAGAAAGGAGAAGAATAGAATGGAGAAAGGAAGAAGAGGGTAAGAAGAAGGTATAAAGGGGATACGGAAATGAGAGAGAAGGAGAAGAGAGAGCGAGAAAAAAAGGGAAAAAGGAGAGGAGTAAATGACAAGAGGAGAAGAGAGAATATAGATAAGAAAAAGAGGAGAAGAGAGGGAGAAAAAAATGAGAATAAGAGAGATGGAAGAAACACAAGAAGAGGAGAAAGGGAAAAATATAGCAAGAAGAAAGAGAAAAGAAGAAGAAGAAGAGAGAAGGAAAAGACGATGATGAGGAGAAAGCAGAAGAGAGAGAAGAAAAGGAAATAAAGGGAAAGAGAAAAAAAGGAGAAG
The DNA here is from genome assembly GCF_000475195.1 of Diaphorina citri. Taxonomy (NCBI): domain Eukaryota; kingdom Metazoa; phylum Arthropoda; class Insecta; order Hemiptera; family Psyllidae; genus Diaphorina; species Diaphorina citri. The sequence goes on from NW_007378516.1 coordinate 5,002, forward strand.
AGAAGGGCATATCAGACGAGTAAAGAGAAAGAGAGGAAAGAGAAAAGGGAAAAGAGGTCGAGAAAAGTGAGAAGTAAAAAAGAAAGCAAGAATCGGGGGAAGGAAAAGAGAAAAGGTAAATAGAGAAAGAAGGAGAAAAGGGAAAAGAGAAGGCGAAGGAAAATGAGAAGTAAAAGAGAAGACAAGAATCGGGGGGGAAGGAAAGCCAAAGTAATTAGTTTTGTTATGAAGCGCTTTTCAAAAGCACCCCCACCACCTGTCTATCTATCATTAAGATAATTTATATGTAATTTAATGAAGGAAGGACGGGCTAAAAAGAGATGTAGTGCTGGGCAAGCAGAGGGAGAGATGAAAGAGGAGATAGGGAGAAAAAGAGAGGGGAGACTATGTAATTAGCAAGACAGTATGACATAGAGATATAGAGAATAAATTATGGAGGTAGGACAGAGAAATTCAGGTAGGGGAGAAAGGAGAAGAAGAATAGAATGGAATAATGGAGAAAGGAAGAAGAGGGTAAGAAGAAGGTACAAAGGGGATACGGAAATGAAAGAGAAGAAGAAGAAGAGAGAGCGAGAAAAAAAAGGGAAAAGGGAGAGGGGTAAATGACAAGAGGAGTAGAGAGAATATAGATAAGAAAAAGAGGAGAAGAGAGGGAGAAGAAAATGAGAATAAGGGAGATGGAAGAAACAAAAGAAGAGGAGAAGGGAAAAAAACATAGTAAGAAGAGAGAAGAGAAGAAGAAGAAGAAGGGAGAAGGAAAAGACGATGATGAGGAGAAAGCAGAATAGAGAGAAGAAAAGGAAATAAAGGGAAAGAGAAAAAAAAGAGAAGAGAAGGGCATGTCAGACGAGTAAAGAGAAAGAGAGGAAAGAGAAAAGGTAAATAACTAGAGGAAGGAAAAAAGGGAAGAGAGGGCGAGGAATGTGGGAAGTAAAAGAGAAGACAAGAATCGGGGGAAAGGAAAGCCAAAGTAATTAGTTTTGTTATGAAGCGCTTTTCAAAAGCACCCCCACCACCTGTCTATCTATCATTAAGATAATTTATAACTGTAATGTGACTGGAGCAGGGGTTCCCAAACTGTGTGCCGCGAAGTAGCCTTAGGTTTGCAGCGAGATGTGGGATTTTTTTTATAAGAGGAAGATCATAATACTGATAAGATAAAGAAGGAATGCAGACAAAAAAAAGCCTGCGGCACTATTAAAAGAGTGTGTATTGTTCTCTATTATACAACATTTATGTCCTGGGATGGAGAGTGTGCCATGGAAAGATTGAAGTCTTGAGAAGTGTGCCGCAGTGGCAACAACTTTGAGAACCCCTGGACTAGAGCAACGTGAAGTTTTTAGCAAAATGATAGCGGTTCTCTCTTCCAACTTTTAGCTACTTTCTACTTTGTATTCTTCGGACAAATTTCTCGCAGGTTTCCATTGAAGGAGAAGAGTCAATGAAATGAAAAGATCATGACGTAAAGAGAAATTTATCTTCATAAAGTTTGTCACATTTTGTCAGAAAATTTCAACCCTGGACACCCCGGTAGCTCAGAGTTGGACTGACTCATTAGTAGGGAGCTGGGGTTTGAATCCCAGAAGCAACGTAAAATGTGAAGAGATGACATTTCTAAGAGCTTTGCTATTTGGCTAAACACTCTCAAAGTCTAAACAGTAAACATAAACAGAAATAACTTTCAAGTTCAAAAGAAAACATTAAATTCTCATGATCGCCTGGAAATAATTATTGTGTATGCAATGGGCTCAACAAGTCATAACTTCTTCGCCTTTCACCATTCAAACCAGAAATAACAAAATATCTCGAAGGTAGCTACCTAGGTATATTCTATTAATAATGGTCACAGCTACCCCCTTTATCCTAACCCCTCCATACCCTATCTATCGCCTTCAGCATCCCATTCAAACCTCTTTTAATCCTTCCATAATAATTTATATTCATAAAATAATAATGATAGATATTTGATCATTAAAAGTTGTTCACTCCGGTATAGACTGTAATTATGAAACGGGAAATGATGAAAACGAGAGGAAAGAGGAGGGAAATAAGAGAGGGGGAGACGAGGAAAAGGGAGAGAGATAGAGAGAAATGAAAGGGAGAAAGAGAGACAGAGGAGAGAGGGATAAAGAAAGGGAGAGAGAGGGGGAGAGAAAGAAATAAAGGGGAGAGAGGAAGAGGGAGTGATAGATTGGAAAGGGTAGGAGAAAGAAGAGAGAGAGGGAGAGAGAAAGAGAGAGAGGGAGAGAGAGAGAGGGAGAGAGAGAGGGAGAGAGAAAGAGGGAGAGAGAGAGAGGAATGGATATTAGAGAGGAAGTTTTAATTGCTAGACCTACCTATACGACCTTTGACATGTGCAAAAGATATTGGCGGCCATTTTCTCTCTCTCTCTCTCTCTCTCTCTTTCTACTCTATCGCTCTTTCTTTATTTTTACCCCTTTTAAAACAGTATTTTTTAATTGATTTTGAATTTGCTCTGCCTTTTCAAACTTGTGTAGATACTGATTGCAAATTTAAAAAGCTGAAAAGCTGATGGCTCATGTGAACAGAGAAAGGTTTCTCTCTATCTTCTTCTAATTTTTTCCTCTCTCCCTCTACTTATTTCTCCATTTTATCCATCTTTCCCTATCGAGAGAGGGGAGGCTCTCTCTCTCTCTCGCTCCATCTCTCTTTTTTTCATCAATCTCTATCTCTCTCTCCCTCTCCCTCGCGACTAGATTGGGTATGTTAGTATGGTGGTTAGATATCAGTTGACTTAGAATTGGAACGATTGGAGACAAGTGTCAGAGGAAAATTGATGATAATTATGATAACATGTAATGACGTTAAATGGCAGAGGAAAATCCATAAACGTGGTGGATTTTGTTTTGACCAAAGACTGACGGAGTTAGTATGAAAGATTTTAATTGGAAGGTGGATTGGAGAAAAGTGTTAGAGGAAAATCCTCTCCCTCTCTCTTCCTCCACTTTGACTTTCTTTGTCTTTCTCTCCCACCCCTCTTTTCCCTGATATTTGCCTAGTGCGCTCTCTCTCTCTCTCTCTCTCTCTCCATTCCTCACTCTCTTTCAACTCTCTTTCTTCCCATTTCATTCCAGAATTTAAGTTCAGCCAATCCATTCCTCACTCTCTTTCAACTCTCTTTCTTCCCATTTCATTCCAGAATTTAAGTTCAGCCAACGTGTGCGGTGTATGAAAACTTTCAGACCATTTCGTTTGAACAAACAATACTTCACCCACCCATACCTACTCAAATAATACAGCTTTTCTTTCTCCACTTTGACTTTCTTTGTCTTTCTCTCTCACCCCTCTTTTCCCTGATATTTGCCTAGTGCGCTCTCTCTCTCTATTCCTCACTCTCTTTCAACTCTCTTTCTTCCCATTTCATTCCAGAATTTAACTCCAGCCGACGTGTGCGGTGTATGAAAACTTTCAGACCATTTCGTTTGAACAAACAATACTTCACCCACCCATACCTACTCAAATAATACAGCTTTACAAAGCAAACTTTCTAACAGCTTACCCAAGCTTTCTATCGTAACAAAAACCTTTTCGAACCGCGCTTTAAATCAACATGAGACTGCGAAGAACAACCGCGTAAAGAAAATGAAAAAATAAATAATGGTTAGGTACCTACCTACCTATTCTGTTCGTGGAAACCTGAAGATTAAAATTTGAACAAAAATGGTTGGGGTAGGTAGCTAGGTAGGTAGGTGTACTTTGTTTCAGTCATGTGAGAACATTTTGTGGCAAAAGAAAATTTATGGTAAGTAGGTATACGAACGTACCTAGTTAAGTGTTAGATACCTACCTACATAATTAGGTATTCATGAAAAGTACCTGTACCTATGTACACTGGTAAAAGTAGTAGTCTGATGGAATAAATGGACATTTCAGCCCCATTCGGGCAGCATCTCTCTTTTTTTTTTTCAAATCAAACTGTCAAGATCCCTATTTATAGTCTACCCTTTCAAGTCAGTTTTAACTTTTAATCCTACCCTGTATCTCACGATTTGATATTTATAAATTCCATTCTCGAGTATTTTATAAAAATAAATATCACTCTGCAAAACTTATTCGCGTCACATTGTTATCTTTTCCACTTCTTCCCTTTCCTTTTTCTCCTCCTCCTCCTTCTTTTCGTTCTTCCTTCTCCTCCTCCTTCTTCTCCCCCTCCTCCTCCTCTTATAACTCTTCCTTTCCTCCTCCATATTTTCCTCTCTTTTTAGCCCGTCCTTCCCTTATTATTACGATAGTAATAAACAGACTGCGAAGAACAACCGCGTAAAGAAAATGAAAAAATAAATAATGGTTAGGTACCTACCTACCTACCTACCCTGTTCGTGGAAACCTGAAGATTAAAATTTGAACAAATATGGTTGGGGTTGGGGCAGGTAGCTAGGTAGGTGTACTTTGTTTCAGTCATGTGAGAACATTTTGTGGCAAAAGAAAATTTATGGTAAGTAGGTATACGAACGTACCTAGTTAGGTGTTAGATACCTACCTACATAATTAGGTATTCATGAAAAGTACCTGTACCTATGTACACTGGTAAAAGTAGTAGTCTCATGGAATAAATGGACATTTCAGCCTCATTCGGGCAGCATCTCTTTTTTTTTTCACGTCAAACTGTCAAGATCCCTATTTATAGTCTACCCTTTCAAGTCAGTTTTAACTTTAATTCCTACCCTGTATCTCACGATTTGTTATTTATAAATTCCATTCTCGAGTATTTTATAAAAATAAATATCACTCCGCAAAACTTATTCGCGTCACATTGTTATCTTTTCCTCTTCTTCCCTTTCCTTTTCCTCCTCCTCCTCCTTCTCCTTCTCCTGCTTCTCCTCCTGCTCCTCCTCCTCCTTCTCCTTCTCCTCCTCCTGCTTCTCCTCCTGCTCCTCCTCCTGCTTCTCCTCCTGCTCCTCCTGCTGCTCCTCCTCCTCCTCCTCCTTCTCCTTCTCCTCCTCCTGCTTCTCCTCCTCCTCCTCCTTCTCCTTCTCCTCCTCCTGCTTCTCCTCCTGCTCCTCCTCCTCCTTCTCCTTCTCCTCCTCCTGCTTCTCCTCCTGCTCCTCCTCCTGCTTTACTCCTCCTTCTCCTCCTCCTACTCCTCCTTCTCCTCCTACTCCTCCTACTCCTCCTTCTCCTCCTCCTTCTTCTTCCCCTCCTCCTCTTATAACTCTTCCTTTCCTCCTCCATATTTTCCTCTCTTTTTAGCCCGTCCTTCCCTTATTATTACGATAGTAATAAACTACCAACCAAGCGAACTAGGCTGGCAAGTTTGAAGTTTAGACTTTTAGTAACACCCGGTATGATATCAATAGACTTTTAGTTACACCCGGTATGATATCAATGGTGCAAAGTCAAGCCACCTATTTATAGACAACACTGGCTCCAGGCTCTGACCAGCCTATGGCCTACAGGTCGTAACACAAATTCAGTTCATGACTATTGTGTCAGAGGCATTATGGAGACCACGTATAAGGCACTTCGGTCACTAATGATTCCTGACATGCCAACTTGGTAAAGGTACTAGTTTGAACCAGTGATGGCAGTTTGCGAGGGAGGTAAACCGTTAATTGTTGTACGAATTAAGGTACAAACACACTACTATCACGTCACATGAGTTCATGGGGAGTCGGAAAGATGTAGTTCTCATAATACCTGTAGTAGGTAGGTAATTTCGTTCAGGACAGCCACATTTCTCTCACTTCACGTGAGCTCACATGACATGGTAGTAATATGTTTCTTTGGGGACAAATCAATAAAAATGATTTCTTTCAAAACGGATGCAGTACTCGTCTAATATCTGATAAACGGAAGGGAGCAAGTTCGAATTTCACAACCAAAACACGGAATTTCATGATTGAAAATTGAAAGAGTGCTTTTGAGAATAGTCCCTGATCCTTATGACTTTAATCGGTTCTGAAAATTCGCCTCTAAAGTTCTAAAATCCATTGAAACAAAAGTAGTAGGTAATTTCGTTCAGAACAGCCACATTTCTCTCACTTCACGTGAGCTCACATGACATGGTAGTAGTATGTTTCTTTGGGGACAGATCAATAAAAATGATTTCTTTCAAAGCCCGTGTCGACAGGATTCAGTACTCGTCTAATATCTGATAAACGGAAGGGAGCAAGTTCGAATTTCACAACCAAAACATGGAATTTCATTATTGAAAATTGAAATAGTGCTTTTGAGAATAGTCCCTGATCCTTATGACTTTAATCGGTTCTGAAAATTCGCCTCTAAAGTTCTAAAATCCATTGAAACAAAACCCGCCATCTTTCGTTGGAACCAGCGCAAGTAACTTCAGTCATGCACCGTGCGTATTATGGATGCAAGTAGTCAGGTATTATGCAGGTCGCGCATTTGAATTGAAAATTAATGGAAATGGCGTTATTTTAAGCGAAGCAACTCCGTCCGTGAATTTCAAAACAAAATAGAATACAAGAAACACATATAAACAAAAGTATTGACTCGGGGGTATTCAACTATTCAATGTAGGTACCTTATTCTCATTCAGATCTGTAACTGTAACTAACAGCTGAGAGACTTTTTTATGTTGTGCACATTGCATACACAGTTCAATTTTTAGGCGATCATAAGATTTTTTCTAATTTACCTGCTGATTGAAATTTTTATGACTTTGCGTTGGTTAACTTTTTTAGTCTTTTTACAAGACACGACACTTGAATGGAACCCGGGACCTAGCGCTTACGAAGAAGGCGGTCTACAGATAAACTACACATCTACTTAGCTATGTATACTTACCTAATAAATAAGAAGTCTTGGAAAGAAAGGCAGAAAGGGTGATGCTGCCAGAAAAACGGGCCTAAGCGTTGCTCTGGATTTCTACGGTGACCATAGGGTTCTTCTCCTGGGTGGGAGTGGGGGCAGGGGAGTCCGTGGCGGAGTGCTGACTAATGCGCTGCTGGGGTGGATGGTGGGCGTGATGATTGCGGAGTTCCGCCGACGCGAGCGCTTTTGCTAGAATGACGAAAAGAATGTGACCTTGTTGGATTCATAGTTTTGTGGATATGGAAAAAGATTGTGATCTTGTTAGATTCCTTTTTTGTGAATTCAGAACGTTGATTTGTCGGTCAATCAATCAAAACTAGGAACAAGAACAATTCGAAATAGTAAATATGTCAACAAATGCAAGTCTGAGATCAAAAATTTAACCTCAAACCATAGGTATGTAAATGTCACACAGGTGACACAGGGGTGTCTTGTGTGCCCTTGATTTAATTTTCTAAATCACGGGCAAGTGTAATCCCAAGCTAAACGTCTACAGTCTAGACTGAGGTCAATCTACATGGCCTGAGACACAACCATACTTTGAATACATAAACTTTTCAAAGGCCTTTGATCGAGACCTATTTTATATGGGTTTCTAATTTCCAGTCAATGTCGATCGACAAAGTGCAGTGTACACATAAATAAACGGCCTTTGAAGGACCAGCCCTTAGTTACACCCCATTTTCTTCTTGGAAATTTTACAGTGTTAGGGTGCGGAATAGGGAAATGGTACAATGTCAGGCAATGTTCCATTTCCCCATTCCCCACATCCCACAATGACACTGTGGAAATTTAAAAAAAAAAAAAAAAAACAGTTTTACTTACCACTGAATGAAGCACAACTAGGCTGCCTAGATGGGGATCCTTTACTGTTGCGCCTCTCAGGGGCCCCTGGGGTGGTGGGGGTGGTGTGCTTGGGTTTATCCACCTTGTTCAAAAGGGACACGTTCATGAGGCGAGGGTTGGGGGTGTTGAATATGGTCCGGTTCTCTCGCCATCGGGCCCTGAAAGTGAAAAGAGTGGGGCTGAGACCTGTGGTGCGACTAGATTGGGTATGTTAGTATGGTGGTTAGATATCAGTTGAATTAGAATTGGAACGATTGGAGACAAGTGTCAGAGGAAAATTGATGATAATTCTGATAACATGGTATGACGTTAAATGGCAGAGGAAAATCCATAAACGTGGATTTTGTTTTGACCAAAGACTGACGGAGTTAGTATGAAAGATTTTAATTGGAAGGTGGATTGGAGAAAAGTGTTAGAGGAAAATTAGTGACACCTTAGTATGTTATGGTATTAAAGGCCCAAGCAAAATCCGTAAACATTGCTTTTGCCTTGGCCACAGACTGACCTAGACGAAGTTAGTAGGAAAGATTTTTTAGGATAATTAGAACTAAAAGAAAAAGTTTAGAACGAAAGGAAGGAGAGTTTATCTCTTCTTCCGAGATAGAGCGTAGAATGTACTGTTAAGGTCTTTTGACTTGGCGGGTCGGAGCGCTACCGTACTTCGGAATTAGTTCCCAATGGATCACTGAAGTTAAGCAACGTTAACGTTCTGGTCAATCGCGTATTGCTGACTTTTTCGGCCCAACTTGGGTTGAGAGAGGTATGAGGAGACGCGTAAAGAAATGGAGGGTGAAACCCCCGTCATAAAGCTAAAGACCGCAGTAATGAACGTACAGTGACGATAAACATCCCCGTCATTAAAGCCACAAAAGATCTAATGGGGTACCAACTAAAGATCTAATGAGGACCAACTTATAACAAAGCTTTATCAAACAAAACGAAATTTCGGATCACCCTGTATATCGATCACCAGCTGTTAACGGTACTGCAACGCCATTGGTCAATAGATATGATGATATTAGTATGGTTATGATATCGTTATTATGTTACCAGAATGACGCTTGTGATGGACTAATTAAATTTGGCAGATCACCGAGAAATGGAGAAACATAAATTCGAATCCAATTTGGACAGGAGGTGATGATATAATGGTATTGATGATGATTGGTGAACCAGTGCCGTCTATGGAGGCAGAGGGTGTACTCTTACGACTTAACTGAAGGAAGGCAGTAATATTAGGAAGAGAAAAAGGTAAAGAGGATATCTGTGGGAGCTTTGTGAACTTACCGATGAAATGATGTTTGATATGAAAAAGCACTTCAACACTTTTAGTCACTTAAAACACTTTTTTCACTAAAAAAGAAAAATAAATCTTTTTTTTTTAATACTAGGTAAATAGGGTCATTAATCTCCCCTGGCTGCAACTAGTTTCTTCAATGCTCTTCTTATGGTGCGGGGAATTTTCTTCTAAAAACTCCGGGATTTTTGTTCTCGGGTATTTCCAATCAAAACCAATGAAACTTCAGAAGTAATAGAGTGGTTCTTCAGGGTCAATCACACAAGGCGATTCTAAAAGCTCAAGCAACCTCTGTACCTATAGTGACGAGTGTAGCCTATTACCTATTTATAGCTTTTAGTGGTCATCAGTGTCACCATCATCACACTTGGACTTGTCCTAATGATCAGCACAGCACGCAAGAGGTTCGGGTTCAACTTACGGTAGGGTCAAAGTTTTTTCGACCCTTTTTTTTGAAACCGAGGTTGCTAGTATGAGGAAAATTGAGTAGCTTCTTGTTAAGGGACTTCTACCGAGTAGCTGACTAGTGGAGAGATCATCAATTTACAAAAAATATTGAACTTCTAGAATCACCATGTGAAATGAGGAAATGGTACAGTGCCAGGCAGTGACCCCTTCCAAGGCAGAATTTAGTTTCCCTAAGTTAGGTATATTTTCTTTTCTGAAAATTCAACTCTTTTGCAGCTCGTTTTCCCTCTTTTTCCTTTGGTTTAGTACAGGCGCTATCACGCCGAAAGGGGGGGGGGGAAATGAGTTTCAGAAGAGGGAAAATTCCGAAAAGGAATATCGTTAATGTTACCAGAATGACGCTTGTGATGGACTAATTAAATTTGGCAGATCACCGAGAAATGGAGAAACATAAATTCGAATCCAATTTGGACAGGAGGTGATGATATAATGGTATTGATGATGATTGGTGAACCAGTGCCGTCTATGGAGGCAGAGCGTGTACTCTGAATATTTGGGGGGATAGTTTACTTAGATTAATAAAATTGTTGATTGATTGAGAAGTAAATGGGCAAGACCCATGTTTCAACGGGTAAAATCAACACATTCAACGAACGAAATCAATGTATTCTATTACGGGTTAAATCCATGTTGGGCCTTGACACATATGTAGAATTAGAGAGTGGATTTGAAATACTTTTCCTCTTTAGAAGGGTTTTGAAGAGAGGAATTCTACAAGAAAAGGAAAATACAACTAAAATGTCCAAAGACGAAGTTTGACAGAGGGAACTGAAACTGCTAAGGTCTTATCGTCCCGAAATCGAAGACAGGATAGGAGAAAGCCAGCCGTACCGAGAACGAACATTATCCCATCAGGATAAAATCCGCCCCGGGCGGGAATCGAGCCCGCGGCCTAGCGCTTACAAGGCAGACGCGCTACCAACTACCAACCAAGCTAACTAGGCTGGCAAGAAAAACTTTAGGCTGTTTCCAAACATAATCGATCGACGTTGAGAAACCATGTTATCGAGTCAGTGTGGACGGTTCAGTCGACATCTATCGACGTCCATCTACGGCCGGTCGACTATGTGTTATGTGTAGGCACACCTTTAGACTTTTAGTTACACTCGGTATACTATCAATAGACTTTTAGTAACACTCGGTATACTATCAATAGACTTTTAGTTACACCCGGTATGATATCAATGGTGCAAAGTCAAGCCACCTATTTATAGACAACACTGGCTCCAGGCTCTGACCAGCCTATGGCCTACAGGTCGTAACACAAATTCAGTTCATGACTATTGTGTCAGAGGCATTATGGAGACCACGTATAAGGCACTTCGGTCACTAATGATTCCTGACATGCCAACTTGGTAAAGGTACTAGTTTGAACCAGTGATGGCAGTTTGCGAGGGAGGTAAACCGTTAATTGTTGTACGAATTAAGGTACAAACACACTACTATCACGTCACATGAGTTCATGGGGAGTCGGAAAGATGTAGTTCTCATAATACCTGTAGTAGGTAGGTAATTTCGTTCAGGACAGCCACATTTCTCTCACTTCACGTGAGCTCACATGACATGGTAGTAATATGTTTCTTTGGGGACAAATCAATAAAAATGATTTCTTTCAAAACGGATGCAGTACTCGTCTAATATCTGATAAACGGAAGGGAGCAAGTTCGAATTTCACAACCAAAACACGGAATTTCATGATTGAAAATTGAAAGAGTGCTTTTGAGAATAGTCCCTGATCCTTATGACTTTAATCGGTTCTGAAAATTCGCCTCTAAAGTTCTAAAATCCATTGAAACAAAACCCGCCATCTTTCGTTGGAACCAGCGCAAGTAACTTCAGTCATGCACCGTGCGTATTATGGATGCAAGTAGTCAGGTATTATGCAGGTCGCGCATTTGAATTGAAAATTAATGGAAATGGCGTTATTTTAAGCGAAGCAACTCCGTCCGTGAATTTCAAAACAAAATAGAATACAAGAAACACATATAAACAAAATAGAACACGTAAAATTGATTTACATAACCTACATTTGTACGTTTTGTGGTGGCCAAAGAGTGGGTAGGGAACTAGAGGGAGAAAAATACCCATGAAGGGAGGGTGGTAGAGGGATTTGGGGGAGAAAAGAGTAGCCAGAGAGGGAGGAAGTGTATAAGAAAAGGGGAGAAGTAGCTAATAAAATTGATTTACATAACCTACATTTGTACGTTTTGTGGTGGCCGAAGAGTGGATAGGGAACTAGAGGGAGAAAAATAGCCATGAAGGGAGGGTGGTAGAGGGATTTGGGGGAGAAAAGAGTAGCCAGAGAGGGAGGAAGTGTATAAGAAAAGGGGAGAAGTAGCTAGAGAAAGGGAAGTAGGAAGCGTAGTTGAGGGAATGGAAATCTAGTGAAGAAGAAAATTAGAGAAAGAAGAGAAGGAAAAGATAAAAGGTGAAAATACCGCAGGATCGTAATTGTAACCAATAGAGTAGGTAAAGGTGCCTTCTAATGGTAAAATTCTTAATACCTATAAAAGTTACATATTTTACTTAAAAGTTGAGTTTTTAGCAAGCAGAAATACTAAACTTAGTCTTGGATTTTAGAACCAAAAGTTAGATAGGCCATTATTTTTCTGCCCATGCTCGAGATTAAGGGGAGTGTTGGTCGGCTAATAAACAGAAAGGCCCCTGTTTGATCCCAAGAGACTTACAAATCTTTTAACATCTGAAGTTTTGGAGCCCTTGCGAGGAACCCTTTTGTCCAGAACAGAAACTAGTCAAGAAGTCAAAATAATATGTACATCACAGACAAAAAATACTTAGAAACAGACACTCATAAATATCTTCAGACATTTCTCCTTCCAAGAATTTCGCGAATGTCTACAATAGTCAACATTGTATACTCTCAACAACATATTGGCGCCGATTCTGGGCACTGCAGTGGTGGGAAGCCAATATCTTTTCAAACCCATCAAAAACAAGACGCCCTTCCTCTCCAATGGGAATGAAAACCAAAGCATTAATCACAGGAGAAAATGAGACGTATGGACATTAATCAGAGAAAATTAGAGAAAGAAGAGAAGGAAAAGATAAAAGACTTTGGTGAAAATACCGCAGGATCGTAATCGTAACCAATAGAGTAGGTAAAGGTGCCTTCTAATGTTAAAATTCCTAATAACTATAAAAGTTACATATTTTACTTAAAAGTTGAGTTTTTAGCAAGCAGAAATACTTAGTCTTGGATTTTAGAACCAAAAGTTAGATAGGCCATTATTTTTCGGCCCATGCTGGAGATTAAGGGGAGTGTTGGGTAGCGTTGGTCGGCTAACAAACAGAAAGGCCCCTGTTTGATCCCAGGAGACTTACAAATCTTTTAACATTTGAAGTTTTGGAGCCCTTGCGAGGAACCCTTTTGTCCAGAACAAAAACTAGTCAAGATGTCAAAATATGTACATCACAGACAAAAAATACTTAGAAACAGACACTCATAAATATCTTCAGACATTTCTCCTTCCAAGAATTTCGCGAATGTCTACAATAGTCAACATTGTATACTCTCAACAACATAATTATTGGCGCCGATTCTGGGCGCTGCAGTGCTGGGAAGCCAATATCTTTTCAAATATCAAAAACAAGACGCCCTTCCTCTCCAATGGGAATGAAAACCAAAGCATTAATCACACGAGAAAATGAGACGTATGGACATTAATCAGAGAAACGAGAAACAAGGAAAGGAAGAAGGACGCAAGAAGAGAAGAGAAAAGAGGAACAAGAAACAAATGCAGAAGAAAGGTCAGGGAAGAGAGGCGAAAGAAGGAATGAAGAAAGAAGAGAAGGAGAAAGCAAATGAAGAAGAGAATAATGAAGTAAAGAACCATAGAATGGACCTGGAGAAGAAGGAACAAAACAGAACAAGCAGAGTAAAGAATATTCAAAAGGAATGAAGACAAGACGAAAAGGGAGACAAAAGCGTACGGAAGAAGAGAAAAAGGAACTAAGAAAACTTTTTCTTACAAACCACCGGGAAATCCCATGACAGGGACCCTATAAAGGGACAGATTGACAAATAGGAAGGAATGGTAAAGTGAAATTTGGAAAGAATAGAACAGAGAAAAGATAAAAAGAAGAAAGATCTAAGGAATATAAAGTAAACAGACTAAGAATACGGAAAGACACATGGGGAAGAGAATTAGAAGAATCGTGGGGGGAAGAGACGGAAAGAATGGCAAAGTGGGATTTGGAAAAAAGAATGAAAGAAAAGAGTAAAGAAGGGAATCGAAGGAATAGATAAAGGATATAGTAACTAGAAAAAAGAGTTATAGGAGAGCAGAAGGGAAGTTCGAAGAGTTATAGAGAAGGGAACTCGGAAATATTGCGGGGGTACAGAGAGAACAGAGGGGGCTTATTTGGATTGAAACAACATTATTTTGGAAATGTATACGAGTATGCGAAACCTTAGCCAACAAAAGCTCTGTCAAAACGTAGTCAGACCATAATAGAGAAATCATGATGGTGGCTTGTGATGAAATAGGTGAAAAAACAAACTCACCTAATTCTTTGAACAATAATGCAATGCAATCCCATTTGGAAGCTATCAAGCTATAGAAATAACACCAAAAGATGTAAGTCTGTCAACATATGTACCTTAAACGACTTTGGAATTTCTAAGACTTTGATCAACTAGAATGAGAGAGAGTACCTAATTCGATCCCAACAGGATAGAAGGACAAACAAGGCATCTGCTCTTCTGTTAGGTCTTGCACTCTTCCACCCAACCTGTTACCCGAGCCTCCCCCATTGGAGTGAAGGGAGCACGCGATATCCCCACTAAAAAGACGTATTAGAAAATCAAAGTGGGATTTGGAAAAAAGAATGAAAGAAAAGAGTAAAGAAGGGAATCGAAGGAATAGATAAAGGATATAGTAACTAGAAAAAGGAGTTATAGGAGAGCAGAAGGGAAATTCGAAGAGTTATAGAGAAGGGAACTCGGAAATATTGTGGGGGTACAGAGAGAACAGAGGGGGCTTATTTGGATTGAAACAACATTTGGAAATGTATACGAGTATGCGAAACCTTAGCCAACAAAAGCTCTGTCAAAACTTAGTCAGACCATAATAGAGAAATCATGGTGGTGGCTTGTGATGAAATAGGTGAAAAAACAAACTCACCTAATTCTTGGAACAATAATGCAATGCAATCCCATTTGGAAGGTATCAAGCTATAGAAATAAAAAACAACTTTGGAATTTCTAAGACTTTGATCAACTAGAATGAGAGAGAGTACCTAATTCTATCCCAACAGGATAGAAGGACAAACAAGGCATCTGCTCTTCTGTTAGGTCCTGTACTCTTCCACCCAACCTGTTACCCGAGCCTCCCCCATTGGAGTGAAGGGAGCACGCGATATCCCCACTAAAAAGACGTATTAGAAAATTTTGTAAATAAATATAATAAACTCCTCACAAAATGGTAATCCGCGTAAGGGAGAAAGAGGAGGAGATGAGAAAGAGAGGCAGAGATGGAAAGGGAGAACGAAAGAGAGAGAGAGTAGGAGGAAATAAAGAGAGGGAGAGAGAGAAAGAGGGGAGAAAGGGAATACACTTAGAGGCAAGAAGAAGGAAAGGAGAGGCAAGAAGAAGGAATGAGGAAAATTAAAGAAAATTGAAAACGTTAAAAGGAAATCCAAGAGGTAAGGTAAAGGCTAAAGGTACAGTTCATATCTTCAATTTTATATTCAGCTACATTTATATGATTGCGGCGCGAAGCGGCGATAACCCGTAGAGCGTAGAATGTACTGTTAAGCTTTTTTGATTTGGCGGGGCGGAGCGCTACCGTACTTCTGAATAAGTTCCCAATGGATCACTGAAGTTAAGCAACGTTAACGTTCCGGTCAATCGCGTACTGCTGACTTTTTCGGCCCAACTTAGGTTGAGAGAGGTATGAGGAGACGCGTAACTTGTCAAATAGAGGGTGAAACCCCCGTCACTAAAGCTAAAGACCGCAGTAATAAACGTACAGTGACGATAAACATCCCCGTCATTAAAGCCACAAAAGATCTAATGGGGTACCAACTAAAGATCTAATGGGGACCAACCTATAACAAAGCTTTATCAAACAAAACGAAAATTCGGATCACCCTGTATATCGATCACCAGCTGTTAACGGTACTGCAACGCCATTGGTCAATAGATATGATGATATTAGTATGGTTATGCTTTGAGCACAGATAGCTTCCAGGCCTCCAGAAAGCCTCAAACCCCTAATCCTTTCAATACCGTAAACATTAATCAGAGAAACGAGAAACAAGGAAAGGAAGAAGGACGCAAGAAGAGAAGAGAAAAGAGGAACAAGAAGCAAATGCAGAAGAAAGGTCAGGGAAGAGAGGCGAAAGAAGTAATGAAGAAAGAAGAGAAGGAGAAAGCAAAAGAAGAAGAGAACAATGAAGTAAAGAACCATAGAATGGACCTAGAGAAGAAAGAACAAAACAGACCAAACAGAGTAAGGAATATTCAAAAGACAGGAATGAAGACAAGACCAAAAGGGAGACAAAAGCGTACGGAAGAAGAGAAAAAGGAACTAAGAAAACTTTTTCTTACAAACTACCGGGAAATCCCATGACAGGGACCCTACAAAGGAACAGATTGACAAATAGGAAGGAATGGTGAAGTGAAATTTGGAAAGAATAGAACAGAGAAAAGATAAAAAGAAGAAAGATCTAAGGAATATGAAGTAAACAGACTAAGAATACGGAAAGACACATGGGGAAGAGAATTAGAAGAATCGTGGGGGGAAGAGACGGAAAGAACAAAAAGAAAAAGAAGAAGGAGGAGAAGAAGAAGAAGGCGAATTCAATTCAAAGATTTCTATATTTAACTCAAGTGGGATTTGGAAAGAAGAATGAAAGAAAAGAGTAGAGAAGGGAATCGAAGGAATAGATAAAGGATATAGTAACTAGAAAAAAGAGTTAGAAGAGACGGAAAGAATGGTCAAGTTGGGATTTGGAAAGAAGAATGAAAGAAAAGAGTAGAGAAGGGAATCGAAGGAATAGATAAAGGATATAGTAACTAGAAAAAAGAGTTATAGGAGAGCAGAAGGGAAGTTCGAAGAGTTATAGAGAAGGGAACTCGGAAATATTGCGGGGGTACAGAGAGAACAGAGGGGGGCTTATTTGGATTGAAACAACATTTGGAAATGTATACGAGTATGCGAAACCTTAGCCAACAAAAGCTCTGTCAAAACGTAGTCAGGTGTACTCTGAATATTTGGGGGGATAGTTTACTTAGATTAATATTGTTGATTGATTGGGAAGTAAATAGGCAAGACCCATGTTTCAACGGGTTAAACCAACACATTCAACGAACGAAATCAATGTATTCTATTCAACGGGTTAAATCCATGTTAGTTGGGCCTTGACACATATGTAGAATTAGAGAGTGGATTTGAAATACTTTTCCTCTTTAGAAGGGTTTTGAAGAGAGGAATTCTACAAAAGCAAATGGGGCAAAATAAATTTCCAAAGTTTTTTTTTCTATAAAAGGTCTGGCAAACTAGCAACTGTATCTGACACATCTGGTAGGTCAATTTAATTTCTCCTCATTTTTTGTTTTTGAGGAAAAAAATTTTCTACAAGCAAAATAAGTGACAAATCCTAGAAAATGCTTGGCAACTGGCAACTCCATCTGACACTTCACTTTCTGCAGAAGATGACGAAGAAGCAGAAGAAGACAAGATTAACAAGAGTACAAGGTATAGACGAAGATGTTTTTTAGCAATTTTAATCAGACATTTACTAATCCCCTGACATTTTCATCGCAATCAGTTCAGAAGCAATTTAATTTGATTATGTTGTATGCAAATTTGTACGTACATGTTGCAATTTAATTCTTCGCAAGCCGTTTCGTGTCTGTAGTCTCTTACGTCTTTACTCTACAGACACAACATATTCATTTTCGCTTCGATATTGTCTGTAAATATGTAAATACATTTATTAGGACATGGAAGGAGACCTGTTTCTCGACGTTCAAGAGCTTTTAAAACCCAAATACTTTCAAGGGCTTTTAAAACGCCAAGTCCGTGAGAAAGGGCATTAGTTATTATTGAAAGGAAGGAAATTGCTTTACGTTGGAAATTGAATTACGAAATCCACATAGGGATTTCTGTTTTGAAGAAGAAGGGCGGAAAGTGAATAATGGAAAGGAAAATTTTGTGCAGTCGCGATATGTCGGGGAGTCGTGAGCTTTAGATCACTTTGATGGAAGACCTAATTTATTTCGACTTATTGTTTCATTACAAAATTTCACAGGATTGATTGTAATTCGAGCACAGATACCTTCTAGGACTCCAGAAAGCCTCAAACCCCTAATCCTTTCAATACCGTAAGTCCAAGACTCACGTATACAGAAAGTATCAGTAAATTTGATTTTAAGAGCAAATTTTCATCAGCAAATCTGATCCCGAGACCATAGAAGGCCTTTTACCCTTGACAAATGTGCCTAAAGGCTCCAATTCACTTGACCCTAATACCTAGACAAACTGATAGTCTTAAACACGTAGATGTTTCTGTTAAGGAAGCAAAGACTGACCTCGACCCACAGAAAGTAGGATAAGTGCAAACCATACTAACACCTCGCCACTACCTCACGTCAATTTGAATTCAATAATATCAACCATATAGCCATCCTAATTCGACAAACTTGTAGAATATTCAGTTCTACAAACATATTGCCTCATACTTCACACGTCTATGTGGAATATGCTGGGGACATTCCTAGACTATGTCATGTGTGTATAATTAGGAAAGGTTCAAATTCGGTCAAATCGTAAAAGTCATCGTATAGGATAAATCAATAAAGATCTTAAGAGGAAGGTACAAACCTACACCTACAGTTTTCTTTTGCGGAAAACATAGGTACAAAAGGTAGCACCATCATTTGTTGTATATGACAACAATGTAAAGATTGATTTTAATATCAAAAGACTCTATATCTGAGGATAAAAACATTCAAAGGTTCTCATAGTAACAAAAGCAAGAAAGAATCCATTTTCTTTCTAAGAAAGATAAAGTTTCGAAGTTTCAGTAAAGAAAAATCGGTGTTAATCCTGGATTAGGAGGGCTAAAAGCACTCAAGATTTGTCTCAACGGATTAAAGTAGAGACAATAGACAGAGAAAGAGAAAAGTAATGACCACTGATCACAGTAAAGGTGTGTCCACACATAGTCGACCGGCCATCGATTGACGTCGACTGAACCGTCCAGACTATCTCGACAACATAGTTTCACCTCGTCGCCAACGATTTTACTATTTTTATTGTTGGACCATGGACCTGATCAGGAGTTTTGTCGTTGGCATGGTAGCCATGCCTTGGAGTGCAAAAGGTTAAGAGCCATTGAAAAATTTGTCAACAGATTGTCGTCAAAGACTTTAACCACAGAATGATATCCTTGCGAGATATAACCAACAATCAAAATAACAATTAACCTGTAGCCTGTGACGTCACAAAAGCAAAGCGTAGTCACCAGCACACCACACCCTACTGCCCTAGGAGAGGTCATACAACACCCCCCTAAGTTATTCCTTGTAACATTCACTTGGCATACGTGGAGACCTTTCGATTCCATTGTACTTGATGACTGTTTTATAAGTTTGGTGCACACGATTTGATTTCTATTCCATGTTTCTCTTAAGTTTAGAAGCTTGGTACAGTCCAGACTGTTCCAGACTGCGCAAACCGCTTCAATCGGTAACTTAAAAATAGATAATATAAACATATTATCTACGTATTGGTACCTAGATGGACTTTGTTTATGTAATGGTCAAATACAAAAACGGATCTTATATCTTCCAAAAGTAATAGGCAATAGGATACCATCCATCTTAGATCTATATAGGTAATAGGATACCATCCATAAGTAATATGATTAACTAGACAGAATGTATCATCCTAAAAATTTACGAATCAGTTTCGCTGATATCATATAAATGGCATCTAGAGAAGAGAAAGGACTTGGTAATAGTCTGTGATCTCATCGTATATATCTCTACTGGTATTGCTTTGTACTGGAAACAAGCTCCCATTATTGACAATGAAGGTGATCTTAATAACGAAAAAGAAGAAGAAGAAGGAGGAGGAGGAGGAGAAGAACAAAAAGAAAAAGAAGAAGGAGGAGAAGAAGAAGAAGGCGAATTCAATTCAAAGATTTCTATATTTAACAGTTTTTGTAAAACATAATAATACATCTCCTAATCTAAGAAGAAGAAGTCAAAGAGGAAGAAGAAGAAGCAGAAGGGGAAGAAGGAGGAGGAAGAAGAAGCAGAAGACGAAAAAGAAGAAGAGGAGGAGGAGAAGAAGAAGAAGGGGGAGAACAAGAAGAAAGAGAGGAAGAAGAGGAGGAAGAACAAGAAGAAGAGGAAGAAGAAGTAGAAATAATAAAAGAGACTGATATCAAAATGATTGACTACCTCTAAGTTACATATGGAATTTCCTGGTTACTTTGCTCTGTACAAATAGCTTCGGGCGTTTACTGATCCTGAAGCACTAGTTATAACTAATTTATAACAACTTTGGTTCTTTTCTACTGACTGTCGATGTCGGCGAAGGATAAAACGTCCCAGTATGGCAACAAATTTCTGTACATAATAAAAGAAAGAAATGAAGAGATATATTATAAAGATAGAGATAGGGGGAGGAGAAAGGGAGAGAGAGAGAGAGAGAGAGAGAGAGAGAGAGAGAGACCAAAACTGAGGTGGAGAGATAAGGTTGATAACGAGAGAAGTGATGGAAATTTTGAAGGAGCCCCAAAGAATGGAGTATATAGTCTCTTCCAAGGGGGCCCGGAATCGGCAGTTTTTTCATTTACAAACAGGGTACCGTACCTAATATTGTTTAGTAAAAGACTGTTATAAGTAGATGCATATAGCCAGAGTTAGCAATAAAGAGGTCCGGTTAGGCTGTGAGCAGCCCTGTTTGGAGCCGTGGAATATGTGGAATATCTTCTCATGTGGGAACATGAGAAAATAACACATCTCTACAAAAAGGTTTGGGGAAGAAAAGGATGGGTTTTACAGAACAACCTGCAGCACACAGCGGGTCTGATAAAAAAAGGTCAATTGTGAAGGAAAGGTTAACGATATTGGACTCCGAAACATATTCTCTAGCGCCATTACAACGTAAACACTCTAAACTGAATGAATTGCACATTTTGCTCCAGGTTTTGCCATTTCCACCTTCATGAAAAAAAGCGCTTAGTACAATGTTGTTATTTACTGGCAAATAATAGGGAACTTACCTTGTACGTAACTACGTATGCATGAAGTTTTGAAATCATTGTAAAGAGATCAGAAGGATATTCAATTGTTCATCAGAAATGACTTCTGTAAAGAGTGATTAGAGTGAGCGAGTTATGAAAAAGAACTACTCTTTTCAGCTGACTACTCAGTCAATGAGTCAGATCCTAGAACGTCTGAGTAGTCCACTGAGTCGTTCTTTTCTATAGCTCATTCATTCAACACATCTGAGTAGTCCACTGAGTCGTTCTTTTCTATAGCTCACTCATTCAACACATCTCTATTCTTCATTGACATGAATGACACGATAGTAGGAGCCGTTCTGAAAGAACAATAGCCAATCTCAATTTCACCAAATAAGGTGCTGAGAAGATTCTGTCGATAAGATTGTGTGAAGATCCTCCTGCTAATTAGATTTGGCAGGGCCTTGATCCTACGCTATATCTTCAATTGTGCTTCTGGCTATATATAGATGATAATTATATCAAATTATATATGTTTTCTTTGTTTATTTTACAGTTGTCTATTGTATGTTTTGTGTAAGGCTTGTATTGTGTTATTGTTTCAACAACCTCCGGGGAGCCTCTCTCCTCCAACTTCCGAGGTAGCGAATCCTCTTCATGGGAAGTGATTGTTTTGCTGATGCTTGGGAACTTGGTTATCAGTTAGTTTATTTTTACTCATTTGTTAAGAAGATTATTGCTGGTATGAGATTCTATTGATTTTTTAAAACAGATATTGACGTGATTAGGTAAAGGGTAAAGTGTATGTTGCTCCTAAATATCCTCTAAAGACCAAAGGATTTATTGGCTTTTGTGGGCTGGGCCTTTAAAGGGTTTAAGAGGGTAAAGATGCATTACTCTGATATACTCTCTATAAAATCCCTTCTACCTCAAAAAGACTTGAATTCAAAATCATTGAAATCAATTCGACGTTTCATCATCTGTGAAAGCTCCTTAAAAGCTGAAGGAGCTTGCTCCAACTCCCACAACGCAATGTCGGTCCCATTTGTGAGCATTTCACGTTTCTCTCATGTGGTTGGGAAAAATATCGAGAGATGTGGTTTGGAGAAAATGTACGAGATTACTGATATGGAAAAAGCAAATGAAATGGAAGATTTCACACACATACAATTTGAAATCGTAACTGTATGCTTGTGCAGAAACCTTGGTTGTTTTTCCACCTATCCTCTGTGGAGGAGATGACGAGAAATTACGATGAAAGAAAACGAACGAAGAAGAGAAGAAGAAGAAACAGAAGAAATTTAAGGAGAAGAAGACGAAGGAGATGATGATGAAGAAGATAAAGAAGAGGAAGACCAAGATGATGATGATGATGATGGATGATGATGATGATGATGATGATGATGATGATGATGATGATGATGATGATGATGATGAAGAGATAGAATCAGTCGACATCTATCGACGTCCATCTACGGCCGGTCGACTATGTGTTATGTGTAGGCACACCTTTAGACTTTTAGTTACACTCGGTATACTATCAATAGACTTTTAGTAACACTCGGTATACTATCAATAGACTTTTAGTTACACCCGGTATGATATCAATGGTGCAAAGTCAAGCCACCTATTTATAGACAACACTGGCTCCAGGCTCTCCAGCCTGAAATTTCCCTTGCTAAAGAAATAGCCAAAGTTGAGCGCTAAGGGCATCCACTCGTAAATTTTTTGTAGACAAAACCAAATGCCAGACCAAAGCAATCACCCCAGGACTGATTGAAAGGCTGACGAAAAACGCCGACTCGAAAAGACGAAGAAGGAGTAGGAGAAGAAGAGAGACTTTTCCTCCATAGTGCTTGACATACAGTTTTAAAATCCCTTTCTCTTTAGAGAGATGTCAAAGCATAAGGCCAGGACCACAATCTGAGTAGGTAGTATAGTTTAAATTATTTAATTCTTCAAATAAGCGATCTGATTGGTTCATTGCAAGCTTTTCAGCCAACCAAATTGCTCCAAGAGTTAATCTTAAACCAAGTTTAAACTCTGTTTTCCCGGCCATAAATCTCTACTGTTTGTTTTCCCGACCTATCCGGTCATATTTTAGAAACAAGCACGAGACCAACAAAATGTAGTGTGTTTCGGACGTTACTTGTACTTTAGATCAGTTGGTTGTTGGTTGGATGGTTGGATCAGTGACCCCAGTACAGGCAGATCTAATCGATCTATGACCCCACTTGCAAGCTCTGCCTGAAGATGTTATGACCTTGATTAACACGGGTGAAGATCTTCTTTGAAATTTAGTACCGAATCGTGTGAGTTTTTACTCACGTTAAGTATACAGGAGCTTCCATCTAGGTGCTTTAGTAATTCATTTAGGTGCCCTATTAATTCATTTAGGTGTTTTAATAATGCATTTAGGACATTTAGGTGCTTTATTTTAAGAATTATTCCCCAGTACAGGCAGATCTAATCGATCTATGACCCCACTTGCAAGCTCTGCCTGAAGATGTTATGACCTTGATTAACACGGGTGAAGATCTTCTTTGAAATTTAGTACCGAATCGTGTGAGTTTTTACTCACGTTAAGTATACAGGAGCTTACATCTAGGTGCTTTAGTAATTCATTTAGGGGCCCTATTAATTCATTTAGGTGTTTTATATAATAATTCATTTAGGACATTTAGGTGCTTTATTTTAAGAAATATTTTGGATTTAAAGCTCACCTTCTTCCTCTTTGACTTTTCCCGTGTTTAGACGGGGTCGGCGTTTTTCGTCAGCCTCTTAATCAGCCCTCTGGTTTGGTGATTGCTTGGGGGCTGACATTTGGTTTTGGCTCTCTCTGACATTTGGTTTTAAAGCTCACGGAGAGAATTATTCTAATGTTCAAATCCATCTAGTTATATGTACCTATTGTACCTACTATATTTCTCTCTTGATACACCCAAATCCATATTTTACAACTCCTGTTTATCAAATCTGCCGTGTTTGCGTGGACTCTTTTATTGAACCAAAGTGGCCACTTTTCCCGAAGTGTCCACTGTCCACTCTTCCCGACAGCCATTCAGGGGTCCATCATTTAGTCCACTATCCCAGAAATAAAACATAATATTCTCCTGATAGTATTACAGTTGAACATAACTATTTATACCCACCAGCCAAGGTCGGCAGGTATCCTGCAGGTCTATTCGTATAACATAACCCATGTTAGCTCAATGCGTTTTAAATTAACATTGTAGCATGGTTCTTGTGTCTTTTCTTGTTAATTGTTCTTGATAATCATGTGATCTGTATATTTTGTGATATGTGTGTATTTTCTCTGTTCTGTGGTTTATAATGTCTATATGAACCATGTGACGCTGAACTAGACAGAGGGCTTCAGATTCAGGTAGAATAGAATATACCTTGTCCTGCTCGAAAGAGACTAAAAAGTCCCTTTACGGCAGCAGTCTAAACAAGGTCTCATGTATTTTTTAGGGTTAATAACATATGTAATACATAAATGTTTACAGCAGAAGACCTTGCTTGATTATAAAATAGGTAGCTCAGCGGTAATAATAGATAAAGCTCAGCGAAAGTTTGCCAAAAGATTAGAACTCCTAACCCTTAAACCTCGGATCTACCGACAAAATCTGAATTGACAGTCGAGTCTATTGGAACACATCACACATCTTCAGACACACTCCATTTGTTAAGGGCCTAAGTTTTCCTTGCCCTTGGGATCAATTGATTTAGACACTTTTCAAAATGTCAATTTTTTTTTACTCGTGTCTGTCAGTCCTTCAACGGATCAACCCGATAACTGTTAGCTCAGGCTTGTCCACTGACGCATGAAGCAAATTCCTAGCTTTGCCCTCAATCAACATTCTATTCAGGGCATGGTAAACAGAAGTATGTGGAATAAATTGTACCAAAACCGTTTTGTATCGAGCAATGCCAAAGAGTTTGCTGAACTAGACAGACTTCAGATCCAGATTCCAGGTAGTAGATAGCTCGACGATCCTATCGCGTTTGCCAAAAGATTAGAACACCTAACACCTGTGACTGAGACTACTGAGAGCCATTCTGGGAAGTCCGTTTACTGGCATTCTATCAAGGTGTTATTAAACATTAATGTCCGTTCTTAACACGGGCAGTTGAAATACTGACCTGTGTGAATCAAATGAGTGCCGTCAAAGAAAACCCTTGACACTGTGTTAACTCTCAGTGGTAAGATCGACCATAATTGAAGTGAGTTTCAGCTTTTAACTCGACGTTTTTGTAATTAAATTGTCTGTGAGTCTTAGAACTATCTATTAGAAGTACTGTTAGTTTACATCATGAGATTGGCATGCTATATCTTACGGTATTGGAACGACTGGGATTTTCAAATCCTTGGACGCCCAGAAGCGAAGAAGCGATATCTGGATTCCTTGTTCCTTCCATGTCCAAAACGTATTTACAAAAATGATAATTTAAAAGAGGTTAAGCCTTCGTCACTAAAGGCCTTAGCAGTTACACAATGACAATAAACCGATTCCCTCCCGATCCTGTCTTTCTCCTATCCTGTCTTCCTTCTCTCTGTCTTTCTCCTATCCTGTCTTCCTTCTTTCTTTATCCTATCCTGTCTTCCTTCTGTCTTTCTCCTATCCTGTCTTCCTTCTCTCTGTCCTTCTCCTATCCTGTCTTCCTTTGGAACGATAAGATATTAGCAGTTACAGTTCCCTCTATCAAACCTCTCAAAAAAAAACCCCGTGACGTCAGAAGTCCTTCCACTGAAAAGTCTGTGAACGCCTCTGGTCGCTTTAGTCTATGTCTGCACACCTCACACACCTTATCCAATATTAAATCTCCCTCCAGTTTCTGGCAGCACTCACAAAGTTATATTTGAGTCTGTATAGTTCTAGTCATTACTTAGCTTACAGCTGTTAAGGCTCTGATGTAATCGGTTCGATATGAATCTATAGCTCACTCACTCAACACTTCATTGACATGAATGACACGATAGTAGGAGCCGTTCTGAAAGAACAATAGCCAATCTCAATTTCACCAAATAAGGTGCTGAGAAGATTCTGTCGATAAGATTGTGTGAAGATCCTCCTGCTAATTAGATTTGGCAGGGCCTTGATCCTACGCTATATCTTCAATTGTGCTTCTGGCTATATATAGATGATAATTATATCAAATTATATATGTTTTCTTTGTTTATTTTACAGTTGTCTATTGTATGTTTTGTGTAAGGCTTGTATTGTGTTATTGTTTCAACAACCTGCTTCTAATTAGATTTGGCAGGGCCTTGATCCTACGCTATATCTTCAATTGTGCTTCTGGCTATATATAGATGATATATAAAATTATATATGTTTTCTTTGTTTATTTTACAGTTGTCTATTGTATGTTTTGTGTAAGGCTTGTATTGTGTTATTGTTTCAACAACCTCCGGGGAGCCTCTCTCCTCCAACTTCCGAGGTAGCGAATCCTCTTCATGGGAAGTGATTGTTTTGCTGATGCTTGGGAACTTGGTTATCAGTTAGTTTATTTTTACTCATTTGTTAAGAAGATTATTGCTGGTATGAGATTCTATTGATTTTTTAAAACAGATATTGACGTGATTAGGTAAAGGGTAAAGTGTATGTTGCTCCTAAATATCCTCTAAAGACCAAAGGATTTATTGGCTTTTGTGGGCTGGGCCTTTAAAGGGTTTAAGAGGGTAAAGATGCATTACTCTGATATACTCTCTATAAAATCCCTTCTACCTCAAAAAGACTTGAATTCAAAATCATTGAAATCAATTCGACGTTTCATCATCTGTGAAAGCTCCTTAAAAGCTGAAGGAGCTTGCTCCAACTCCCACAGCGCAATGTCGGTCCCATTTGTGAGCATTTCACGTTTCTCTCATGTGGTTGGGAAAAATATCGAGAGATGTGGTTTGGAGAAAATGTACGAGATTACTGATATGGAAAAAGCAAATGAAATGGAAGATTTCACACACATACAATTTGAAATCGTAACTGTATGCTTGTGCAGAAACCTTGGTTGTTTTTCCACCTATCCTCTGTGGAGGAGATGACTTCTATAAAAGGTCTGGCAAACTAGCAACTGAATCTGACACATCTGGTAGGTCAATTTAATTTCTCCTCATTTTTTGTTTTTCAGGAAAAAAATTTTCTACAAGCAAAATAAGTGACAAATCCTAGAAAATGCTTGGCAACTGGCAACTCCATCTGACACTTCACTTTCTGAGAAACTACAAAAGAAAGAACGCAAAATTCTTCATAGAAACAAAAGGGAACGAAAGGAAGACGAATAATTTCGTCCGTAATTGCTTTCGTGCAACCTATGGCAACGTGGGTGCTTTGGATAAGTGCTTTATGTGCATCAACTTAACTTTCGGTGGCTTGATACATTAGTGGATATTGAAAGGAAGGAAATTGCTTTACGTTGGAAATTGAATTACGAAATCCATATAGGGATCTCTATTTTGAGGAAGGCGGAAAGTGCATAATGGAAAGGAAAATTTTGTGCTGTCGTGATATGTCGGGAAGTCATGAGCTTTAGATCACTTTGATGAAAGACCTAATTTATTTCGACTTATTGTTTCATTACAAATTTCACAGGATTGATTGTACTTTGAGCACAGATAGCTTCCAGGCCTCCAGAAAGCCTCAAACCCCTAATCCTTTCAATACCGTAAGAAGGAATTTTCAATAACTCTACTGGGTAATCTGGGAAAGCTTTACATAACCCATACCCCACATTACGTACTTCAGTAAAGTAAGCTAATACACATTTATGAACAGCTAATATACGCAGATAGTGTACACAAAAGCATTAAACCCCACGTGGAAAGGCTTGAAGAATGAGAGTAAGGGCTTGAAGAATAGGAGAGTATGCAAATAAACTTCCTCCGTAGTGCTTAAGTAGAAACAGGGAAAGTAATTGAATCAAACCGTCGCATCAAGGACGCAAGGATACGTGATGCCATGCGAGAAGAAAAAGATAAATGTGGAGTGGAGAGGACAAACACAAAAGGCGAAGAGGTAGGAAATGGGAAAGGTAAAGGACAAACACACAAAAGGCGAAGAGGCAAGAAATGGGAAAGGAGAGGACAAACAGAAAAGGCGAAGAGGCAGGAAATGGGAAAGGAGAAGGACAAACACAAAAGGCGAAGAGGCAAGAAATGGGAAAACACAATACGAAGAGATATGATGAACGAAGTATTGCAAAGCTCAAGTGTACACGAGAATGTTGTAGGTTTGCAAAAGTAGATGGAGTTGTGTTGGAAGAGATAATCGACGATATATGCAGATTGAGAATATTGAGATTGAAGATATACCTACAAACGAGTAGATTGGAAACAATGTGAGATAGATAGCAAGACATAGATGAATATGTCTTGCTGAACAATGTCACTAATGGCAGTAAAGGTTGGAATCAAAACTGTCTTGTTGAATATGGTCAGCAAGGTTGAAATCAAAACTGACGAGGCGGATGGATTGAATAGGGTGCACAAGTCTGAATTAATTTCAATACGTACCTATGTGATAAATTCACAAATCCATACAGGATCTGAGTAGGGAACAAAGTAGAATCATCAGGGAGGTAGTTTTTAAAGTGGGAGAAAAATGGGGCTCAAGAATTAATATTTTTTGTTAGATACTGGCTTTTTTTTCTTCGGTTTTCCTTTCAAGGCCTTATGGGATCAGTATTTTCGTTGCTTATCTGCTCTGTGCAAAAATTTCTAATCCAAAAATTATTGTCTTCACATAGGATTGTACAAATTCTGGTTCCCTAAAAAACGAGTGAACTTTCAAGAAGAGACGTCGTTTTATAGTAAATGTTTTATTTACTGATGTTCTACATGAAAAATTTCAGTAAAACTTGAGAAAAATTTTCTACGTGACCTTTAGCGAGTTAGAAATTTATTGGAAAACAATTTTTTCTCAAGTTTCGCTTTCTAGGGAAAGCAACTTAATGTGCAGCAGAGTTCAAAGGTCTTGGAATTCCATTGGTATCGGAGTAGTAGTGGTAGTATGTGAGCTTCATCTAAAGGAGCAAAAGTAGATTTTGTGGAATGGGAATTTTTCGCCCTTATATTGACAATTAGAAACTTTTCTAACATGATAAATTATGCTTTGCATTTCGTTCTTCGTCTTCTCCACTTCGCAGAATGAAGTTTGAATTCTTTCCAACTTTCATCTTAATCCTAAGTGAATCCTTGTTCCTATATGTTTCTTGTTATTTCCATGTTATTGTGAACAATAAATAACCCTGTTTGATGGCCAAAATTGCTTCCTTTTCTTTTTATTCTTTCATTGTTCTCTTAGAAATTGTGTCTTTTATTTGACAGTTCTGAGGTTCCCAGCCTCTTTGGAAACATACTTTTTGTATTTATTGATCTGTTAGATGTAGGTAAACCCACCTGAATCCAGTATAATTATGAGGATAATATGTAACTTATTTGAAAGAATAAAGAATCCAAAATGTGGAATAATAGAGTGACATACTCGTAAGCAATGTCGTAAATAAACACAAAAGGAAACCGTTGGGAGTAAGCACAGTCTTATTTCTTGGAAAATTAACACCATTAAAAAAGGTAAGCGACATAACAACATACCATAACATTAACAGAGTAAAATGGAAACTCTGGGAAACCGCGCCAACCGGTGACATTTTTTACGTCTCGTCTGTAAAACCGCAACAAACTTTTTACCCCTTCTTTTGACATTGTTTACATTTTGATTTTCAAGTTTTACAACGGTTAGTAAACATTTGAAATGCATGGTTTCTTGCTGTTTTTCCATCTTGCATTTTACTTGCAAACCTTTTTGATTGCTTTGTAATGGTGGAAAAGACAAAGGAACTGCTTTATATTTTGAACGTGGAAATGCGGTGCAATGTAAATTAAAAAGGTCGCAAAGGTTTATTCAAATTTACTGGTGGTGTGCTTCTAAAGACTAGATATTTTCATTTTTGTAAATTCGTTTTGGACATGGAGGGAACAAGGAATCCAGATATTGCTTCTGGGCGTCCAAGGATTTGAAAATCCCAGTCGTTCCAATACTGTATGATATAGCATGCCAATCTCATGATGTAAACTGACAGTACTTCGAATAAATAGTTCTAAGACTCACAGACAATTTAATTACAAAAACGTCGAGTTAAAAGCTGAAACTCACTTCATTTATGGACGATCTTACCACTGAGAGTTAACACAGTGTCAAGGGTTTTCTTTGACGGCACCCATTTGATTCACACAGGTCAGTATTTCAACTGCCCGTGTTAGAACGGACATTAATGTTTAATAACACCTTGATAGAATGCCAGGGTAAACGGACTTCCCAGAATGCCTCTCAGTAGTCTCAGTCACAGGTGTTTGGTGTTCTAATCTTTTGGCAAACGCGATAGGATCGTCGAGCTATCTGGATCTGAAGTCAGTCTAGTTCAGCAAACTCTTTGGCATTGCTCGATACAAAACGGTTTTGGTACAATTTATTCCACATACTTCTGTTTACCATGCTCTGAATAGAATGTTGATTGAGGGCAAAGCTAGGAATTTGCTTCATGCGTCAGTGGACAAGCCTGAGCTAACAGTTATCGGGTTGATCCGTTGAAGGACTGACAGACACGAGTAAAAAAAAATGGACATTTTGAAAAGTGTCTAAATTAATAATTGATCCCAAGGGCAAGGAAAACTTAGGCCCTTAACAAATGGAGTATGCCTCAAGGCATGTGATGTGTTCCAAAAGACTCGACTGTCAATTCAGATTTTGTCGGTAGTCGGTAGGTCCGAGGTTTAAGGGTTAGGAGTTCTAATCTTTTGGCAAACTTTCGCTGAGCGTTATCTATTATTACCGCTGAGTCTTCTGCTGTAAACATTTATGTATTACATATGTTATTAAACCCATAAAATACACGAGACCTTGTTTAGACTGCTGCCGTAAAGGGACTTTTTAGTCTCTTTCGAGCAGGACAAGGTATATTCTATTCTACCTGAATCTGAAGCCCTCTGTCTAGTTCAGCGTCACATGGTTCATATAGACATTATGAACCACAGAACAGAGAAAATACGCACATATCACAAAATATACAGATCACATGATTATCGAGAACAATTATTAACAAGCAAAAACACAAGAACCATGCTACAATGTTAATTCAAAACGCATTGAGTTAACATGGGTTATACGAATAGACCTGCAGGATACCTGCCGACCTTGGCTGGTGGGTATAAATAGTTATGTTCGACTGTAATACTATCAGGAGAATATTATGTTTTATTTCTGGGATAGTGGACCAAATGATGGACCCCTGAATGGCTGTCGGGAAGAGTGGACACTTCGGGAAAAGTGGCCACTTTGGTTCAATAAAAGAGTCCACGCAAACACGGCAGATTTGATAAACAGGAGTTGTAAAATATGGATTTGTGTGTATCAAGAGAGAAATATAGTAGGTACAATAGGTACATATAACTAGATGGATTTGAATATTAGAATAATTCTCTCCGTGAGCTTTAAAACCAAATATCAGAGAGAGCCAAAACCAAATGTCAGCCCCAAGCAATCACCAAACCAGAGGGCTGATTAAGAGGCTGACGAAAAACGCCGACCCCGTCTAAACACGGGAAAAGTCAAAGAGGAAGAAGGTGAGCTTTAAATTCAAAATAATTCTTAAAATGAAACACCTAAATGAATTATTATATAAAACAGCTAAATGAATTACTAAAGCACAAGCACCTAGATGAAAACTCCTGAATACCTAACGTGAGTAAAAACTCACACGATTCGGTACTGAATTTCAAAGAAGATCTTCACCCATGTTAATCAAGGTCATAACATCTTCAGGCAGAGCTTGCAAGTGGGGTCATAGATCGATTAGATCTGCCTGTACTGGGGTCACTGATCCAACCATCCAACCAACAACCAACTGATCTAAAGTACAAGTAACGTCCGAAACACACTACATTTTGTTGGTCTCGTGCTTGTTTCTAAAATATGACCGGATAGGTCGGGAAAACAAACAGTAGAGATTTATGGCCGGGAAAACAGAGTTTAAACTTGGTTTAAGATTAACTCTTGGAGCAATTTGGTTGGCTGAAAAGCTTGCAATGAACCAATCAGATCGCTTATTTGAAGAATTAAATAATTTAAACTATACTACCTACTCAGATTGTGGTCCTGGCCTTATGCTTTGACATCTCTCTAAAGAGAAAGGGATTTTAAAACTGTATGTCAAGCACTATGGAGGAGCTGACATTTGGTTTTGGCTCTCTCTGACATTTGGTTTTAAAGCTCACGGAGAGAATTATTCTAATGTTCAAATCCATCTAGTTATATGTACCTATTGTACCTACTATATTTCTCTCTTGATACACCCAAATCCATATTTTACAACTCCTGTTTATCAAATCTGCCGTGTTTGCGTGGACTCTTTTATTGAACCAAAGTGGCCACTTTTCCCGAAGTGTCCACTGTCCACTCTTCCCGACAGCCATTCAGGGGTCCATCATTTAGTCCACTATCCCAGAAATAAAACATAATATTCTCCTGATAGTATTACAGTTGAACATAACTATTTATACCCACCAGCCAAGGTCGGCAGGTATCCTGCAGGTCTATTCGTATAACATAACCCATGTTAGCTCAATGCGTTTTAAATTAACATTGTAGCATGGTTCTTGTGTCTTTTCTTGTTAATTGTTCTTGATAATCATGTGATCTGTATATTTTGTGATATGTGTGTATTTTCTCTGTTCTGTGGTTTATAATGTCTATATGAACCATGTGACGCTGAACTAGACAGAGGGCTTCAGATTCAGGTAGAATAGAATATACCTTGTCCTGCTCGAAAGCCTAAACTGTCTACTAATTTTTAGAGCACCATTACATCTTACTGTGTCAGTGAAGTCTTTGTTATAGCTAGACATAATAGTGCTATCTCATCTACATGATAGTTATTGTAATTTTTATTACAGCATTATGCTTAAACAATTTCATGACCCCTTTAACATGATAATGTATTTTTTAGGGTTAATAACATATGTAATACATAAATGTTTACAGCAGAAGACCTTGCTTGATTATAAAATAGGTAGCTCAGCGGTAATAATAGATAAAGCTCAGCGAAAGTTTGCCAAAAGATTAGAACTCCTAACCCTTAAACCTCGGATCTACCGACAAAATCTGAATTGACAGTCGAGTCTATTGGAACACATCACACATCTTCAGACACACTCCATTTGTTAAGGGCCTAAGTTTTCCTTGCCCTTGGGATCAATTAATTTAGACACTTTTCAAAATGTCCATTTTTTTTTTTTTTTTTAACTTGTGTCTGTCAGTCCTTCAACGGATCAACCCGATAACTGTTAGCTCAGGCTTGTCCACTGACGCATGAAGCAAATTCCTAGCTTTGCCCGTGGCACTCTTCGGAGTATTAGTGCCAAAATGTGAGATGTAAGAAGGACGGATGCCAAAATTATCGAATTCGTTGTACGGATGATAATTAATTGATTGTAGAGGAAATTACATCGTTTCTTGGTGCATATAACCCAGATGTTGGCGGGCACCACCTAATTGTACGGATGATAATTAATTGATTGTAGAGGAAATCACATCGTTTCTTGGTGCATATAACCCAGATGTTGGCGAGCACCACCTAAAAATAATAGGAGATGGAGAAACATGGTTTCTGGTAGCCCAGAAATTGTTTCTGGGCGTCCAAAGGGGGTTTTAAAGCCTCCAAATCCTCTAATCCTTCCAATATCGTGAAATGATTGGGTACAATGCCTATCATATCAACACGGAAAGTAAGTAGGTACAGGTACATAAGTAGTACGAAGTAAAATACTGAGAAAGGGTACATATTTTCAAGAAAAAACAGTACCTCTCAGAGTCTCAGTGATGCAGGATGGAAGGAATTTTATTATTAAATATGTTTATATTAGACATCCTAGGTTATAAAGTTATGAAATAGGTAACTACAAAACTTATTACCTTTATATGATACAATGGATACACGTTCCGGTTTTGATCTTATCCGACTCGAGTTTCGTCCATCCCCGTGGACTTGTTTCCTTGTTTCCTTGAGTTTCCTTGTTTCCAAGTTTCCTTGAAAAAGTCCACGGGGATGGACGAAACTCGAGTCGGATAAGATCAAAACCGGAACGTGTATCCATTGTATCATATAAAGGTAATAAGTTTTGTAGTTACCTATTTCATAACTTTATAACCTAGGATGTCTAATATAAACATATTTAATAATAAGTAAATGAGATCTCTCAACGCTTTGCTAATTATACTTATAAAGTACACCTTTTTAACATAATTATTATAGGTGGGTTTACAAACGTGGATTTATGGTAACTTAATCATTTTCCATTTGCCTATAGATGGAGCATGGTTAAAGAAGTATCTTGAATTCTTGATTCGGAACATCCGGATAAAATAGAAGTACAAACGAAAGTCGACAAGAAAGTTGCACAAATGAAATGATTCCCAAAAATAATGAAAACCACAGTAAAAACGAAAAACCTCGCCAAAAACTATAAAGGTTAAAAAATAATATCCGAAGGCATCTAGGTCTACCTACCGACTTAAAAAACAAACGAATTTCACCAATTTATCGTCCCTCAAACACAATTTCTACAGTAGAATAATATTATGACAAAACATTCATTTAACTTTTCAATTTTCAGTCCGTGGAAATTATTGCAGTCCTGCTCAAGTTATTTTTTAGAAATCCCCTTTGTTTCCTTTTTATTTGAGATGATTATTTTAAATATTCCAAAGAAATGTGCTCAAAACAATACAATGCTATTTTATTACATACGTGCTAGGTACTTCTTTTTTAACCCATCTTTTCATGCAGATAAAACTGTAGGAAATACACAATTTCCTTTTTTACGGCATGAATGTCTAAATCTGCTCAAGTTATTTTTTAGAAATCCCCTTTGATTCCTTTTATTTGAGATGATTATTTTAAATATTCCAAAGAAATGTGCTCAAAACAATACAATGCTATTTTATTACATACGTACTAGGTACTTCTTTTTTAACCCATCTTTTCATGCAGATAAAACTGTAGGAAATACACAATTTCCTTTTTTACGGCATGAATGTCTAAAGTACTCTAAAGCCTGAACTGTCTACTAATTTTTAGAGCACCATTACATCTTACTGTGTCAGTGAAGTCTTTGTTATAGCTAGACATAATAGTGCTATCTCATCGCTTCTCTCTGTCTTTCTCCTATCCTGTCTTCCTTCTCTCTGTCCTTCTCCTATCCTGTCTTCCTTCTCTCTGTCTTTCTCCTATCCTGTCTTCCTTCTGTCTTTCTCCTATCCTGTCTTCCTTCTGTCTTTCTCCTATCCTGTCTTCCTTCTCTCTGTGTTTCTCCTATCCTGTCTTCCTTCTCTCTGTCCTTCTCCTATCCTGTCTTCCTTCGGAACGATAAGATATTAGCAGTTACAGTTCCCTCTGTCAAACCTCTCAAAAAAACCCTGTGACGTCAGAAGTCCTTCCACTGAAAAGTCTGTGAACGCCTCTGGTCGCTTTAGTCTACGTCTGCACACCTCACACACCTTATCCAATATTAAATCTCCCTCCAGTTTCTGGCAGCGCTCACAAAGTTATATTTGAGTCTGTATAGTTCTAGTCATTACTTAGCTTACAGCTGTTAAGGCTCTGATGTAATCGGTTCGATATGAACTGAATTTCAATGTAAGGTACAGAGCCAGAACAACTGCGTCGAGTCCATGGCACTCTTCGGAGTATTAGTGCCAAAATGTGAGATGTAAGAAGGACGGATGCCAAAATTATCGAACTCGTTGTACGGATGATAATTAATTGATTGTAGAGGAAATTACATCGTTTCTTGGTGCATATAACCCAGATGTTGGCGGGCACCACCTAAAAATAATAGGAGATGGAGAAACATCGTTTCTGGTAGCCCAGATATTGATTCTGGGCGTCCAAAGGGGGTTTTAAAGCCTCCAAATCCTCTAATCCTTCCAATATCGTGAAATGATTGGGTACAATGCCTATCATATCAACATGATAAATAATGCTTTGCATTTCGTTCTTCGTCTTCTCCACTTCGCAGAATGAAGTTTGAATTCTTTCCAACTTTCATCTTAATCCTAAGTGAATCCATCTGTAGTTTCTTACGTCTCTACTCTACAGACACAACATATTCATTTTCACTTCGATATTGTCTGTAAATATGTAAATACATTTATTAGGACATGGAAAGAGACCTGTTTCTCGACGTTCAAGAGCTTTTAAAACCCAAATACTTTCAAGGGCTTTTAAAACGCCAAGTCCGTGAGAAAGGCCTATCTCACGGACACGAAAAGGAAACTGAGAGTTCAAAGGATCTCTCTTGACTGAGATACAGTCGATTCTGTGACACAGTACAAAACCAAACTAGGTACTGGACTATTCAAGACAGACGTCTCCATATTGACTGAGCTACAGAGTAGTCTCTATTGACTGGGCTATATCAGGTCTATTCAAGACAGTAGTCTATTGACTGGGCTGCAGATCTATTCAATCCAGAATATCGGAACCAGAAAAACACAGAGAGAAGATGTTACTCGTCATTCTCTAATGAATGAGAGAGAAGCTAATGCTTATTTAATGAGAAGGACAAACACAAAAGGCGAAGAGGCAAGAAATGGGAAAACACAATACGAAGAGATATGATGAACGAAGTGTTGCAAAGCTCAAGTGTACACGAGAATGTTGTAGGTTTGCAAAAGTGGATGGAGTTGTGTTGGAAGAGATAATCGACGATATATGCAGATTGAGAATATTGAGATTGAAGATATACAAACAAGTCGATTAGAAACAATGTGAGATAGATAGCAAGACATAGATGAATGTCTTGCTGAACAATGTCACTAATGGCAGTGAAGGTTGGAATCAAAACTGTCTTGTTGAATATGGTCAGCAAGGTTGAATGAAATCAAAACTGACGAGGCGGATGGATTGAATAGGGTGCACAAGTCTGAATTAATTTCAACACGTACCTATGTGATAAATTCACAAATCCATATAGGATCTGAGTAGGGAACAAAGTAGAATCATCAGGGAGGTAATTTTTAAAGTGGGAGAAAAATGAGGCTCAAGAATTAATATTTTTTGTTAGATACTGGCTTTTTTTTCTTCAGTTTTCCTTTTAAGGCCTTATGGAATCAGTATCAGTATTT
Source organism: Diaphorina citri (assembly GCF_000475195.1). Classification (NCBI taxonomy): domain Eukaryota; kingdom Metazoa; phylum Arthropoda; class Insecta; order Hemiptera; family Psyllidae; genus Diaphorina; species Diaphorina citri. The sequence continues at coordinate 41,812 of NW_007378516.1, forward strand.
TCGTTGCTTATCTGCTCTGTGCAAAAATTTCTAATCCAAAAATTACTGTCTTCACATAGGATTGTACAAATTCTGGTTCCCTAAAAAACGAGTGAACTTTCAAGAAGAGACGTCGTTTTATAGTAAATATTTTATTTACTGATGTTCCACATGAAAAATTTCAGTAAAACTTGAGAAAAATTTTCTACGTGACCTTTAGCGAGTTATAAATTTATTGGAAAACAATTTTTTCTCAAGTTTCGCTTTCTAGGGAAAGCAACTTAATGTGCAGCAGAGTTCAAAGGTCTTGGAATTCCATTGGTATCGGAGTAGTAGTGGTAGTATGTGAGCTTCATCTAAAGGAGCAAAAGTAGATTTTGTGGAATGGGAATTTTTCGCCCTTATATTGACAATTAGAAACTTTTCAGGGTCAATTTGCCATTAAATGAATTCATGGATGAACGGAATTCAGTTTATTAAAAGACGTTTGAAATCTTTAATGGGCCTGCAGCACTTTGACCTTTGAAAAAGGTAAAGGATCATTAAAAGTTTTTTCTTTTAGCTTGAGCAAATCCTCTCGAGCAAATGCATCAAGATTCGCAATAATAATTAGTAAAAACATGTTGCTTTTACTAATTTTATTATTGCGACCAACAAAACACAAGCCATAAAGGTACCTCGCCTTTTATGTTTGCCTATGCACGCGTAAATTTTCAATAGAAATTTCGCCAAAATATTTCTTAAAATAAAGCACCTAAATGTCCTAAATGAATTATTATATAAAACACCTAAATGAATTAATAGGGCCCCTAAATGAATTACTAAAGCACCTAGATGTAAGCTCCTGTATACTTAACGTGAGTAAAAACTCACACGATTCGGTACTAAATTTCAAAGAAGATCTTCACCCGTGTTAATCAAGGTCATAACATCTTCAGGCAGAGCTTGCAAGTGGGGTCATAGATCGATTAGATCTGCCTGTACTGGGGTCACTGATCCAACCATCCAACCAACAACCAACTGATCTAAAGTACAAGTAACGTCCGAAACACACTACATTTTGTTGGTCTCGTGCTTGTTTCTAAAATATGACCGGATAGGTCGGGAAAACAAACAGTAGAGATTTATGGCCGGGAAAACAGAGTTTAAACTTGGTTTAAGATTAACTCTTGGAGCAATTTGGTTGGCTGAAAAGCTTGCAATGAACCAATCAGATCGCTTATTTGAAGAATTAAATAATTTAAACTATACTACCTTAAGAGGCTGACGAAAAACGCCGACCCCGTCTAAACACGGGAAAAGTCAAAGAGGAAGAAGGTGAGCTTTAAATCTAAATAATTCTTAAAATAAAGCCCCTAAATGAATTACTAAAGCACCTAGATGAAAGCTCCTGAATACCTAACGTGAGTAAAAACTCACACGATTCGGTACTAAATTTCAAAGAAGATCTTCACCCGTGTTAATCAAGGTCATAACATCTTCAGGCAGAGCTTGCAAGTGGGGTCATAGATCGATTAGATCTGCCTGTACTGGGGTCACTGATCCAACCAACAACCAACAGATCCAAAGTACAAGAAGTAACGTCCGAAACACACTACATTTTGTTGGTCTCGTGCTTGTTTCTAAAGTATGACCGGATAGGTCGGGAAAACAAACAGTAGAGATTTATGGCCGGGAAAACAGAGTTTAAACTTGGTTTAAGATTAACTCTTGGAGCAATCTGATTGGCTGAAAAGCTTGCAATGGACCAATCAGATCGCTTATTTGAAGAATTAAATAATTTAAACTATACTACTCAGATTGTGGTCCTGGCCTTATGCTTTGACATCTCTCTAAAGAGGAAGGGATTTTAAACTGTATGTCAAGCACTATGGAGGAAAATTTAGTCTCTCTTCTCCTCCTCCTTCTTCGTCTTTTCGAGTCGGCGTTTTTTGTTAGCCTTTCAATCATTCCTGGGATCCTGGGGTGATTGCTTTGGTCTGGCATTTGGTTTTGTCTACAAAAATTTTACGAGTGGATGTCCTTAGCGTTCAACTTTGGCTATTTCTTTAGCAAGGGAAATTTCAGGCTGTTATCCTCCCTGATTAGAGTCCCTCAGCCAGAGTAAGCTGGTCTACTCCCTGTTTAAAGTCCCCTAGCTAGACAACTCTAGTCTTTAGTCTCCTCCTAATAACTCTAATGATCTAAATACATATGTACGTATTATGGATTGGAGCGTTTTCATTTGAATAGTTTATGATACCAATAATAATTGTTCAACCAGTTCATACACATACCAAACCACCTTGCCATCAGCTGATGATTCTGCTACTCAAGCATACACTTGGATTTCTCCATGAATATTAAATAAGCATTAGCTTCTCTCTCATTCATTAGAGAATGACGAGTAACATCTTCTCTCTGTGTTTTTCTGGTTCCGATATTCTGGAATCTGGATTGAATAGATCTGTAGCCCAGTCAATAGACTACTCTCTTGAATAGACCTGATATAGCCCAGTCAATAGAGACTACTCTGTAGCCCAGTCAATATGGAGACTTCTGTCTAGAATAGTCCAGTACCTAGTTTGGTTTTGTACTGTGTCACAGAATCGACTGTATCTCAGTCAAGAGAGATCCTTTGAACTCTCAGTTTCCTTTTCGTGTCCGTGAGATAGGCCTTTCTCACGGACTTGGGGTTTTAAAAGCCCTTGAAAGTATTTGGGTTTTAAAAGCTCTTGAACGTCGAGAAACAGGTCTCCTTCCATGTCCTAATAAATGTATTTACATATTTACAGACAATATCGAAGCGAAAATGAATATGTTGTGTCTGTAGAGTAAAGACGTAAGAGACTACAGACACGAAACGGCTTGCGAAGAATTAAATTGCAACATGTACGTACAAATTTGCATACAACATAATCAAATTAAATTGCTTCTGAACTGATTTCTAAAGAAATTTTTCTCTGTTCATATGAAACATTCTGTTTCTATGTCGATTATTTCAATGTCAATCACCACAGGCGATCTGTTGGAGATTTGAACCTGTTTGAAAAAAACACAAGAATAAATAACTCCCTTGTGATGTTCATTGCTATCAAGATAATATGTATATGTCTCAAGTTTGGGGAAATTCCCAATGTGGATTCTTGCAATTCCACTAGAAGTCTTTTGGACGATATACCTACATAGGTAGTGATTGTGATCTTACACTTGGAATTTGAGTGTTAACAGGTTTGGTTTAGCAGTCTAAAATAGTGTTCACAGAATTGATTTCTTTGTGGTTGTTAGCACAAAGTCCATCAGCAACAGCTAGTGGACAAAATCGAACTGCATAGAATAAAATATGGGATTGTTAATACTTCGTTCATCATAATATCTCTTCGTATTGTGTTTTCCCATTTCTTGCCTCTTCGCCTTTTGTGTTTGTCCTTCTCCTTTCCTATTTCCTGGCTCTTCGCCTTTTCTGTTTGTCCTCTTCTTTCCCATTTCTTGCCTCTTCACCTTTTGTGTGTTTGTCCTTCTCCTTTCCCATTTTCTGCCTCTTCGCCTTTTGTGTTTGTCCTCTCCACTCCACTTTTATCTTTTTCTTCTCGCATGGCATCACGTATCCTTGCGTCCTTGATGCGACGGTTTGATTCAATTATTTCCCCTGTTTCTACTTAGGCACTACGGAGGAAGTTTATTTGCATACTCTCCTATTCTTCAAGCCCTTACTCTCATTCTTCAAGCCTTTCCACGTGGAGTTTAATGCTTTTGTGTACACTATCTGCGTATATTAGCTGTTTATAAATGTGTATTAGCTTACTTTACTGAAGTATGTAATGTGGGGTATGGGTTATGTAAAGCTTTCCCAGATTACCCAGTAGAGTTATTGAAAATTCCTTCCATCCTGCATCACTGAGACTCTGTAAGGTACTATTTTTTCTTGAAGATATGTACCCTCTCTCAGTATTTTACTTCGCACTACTTTTGTACCTGTACCTACTTACTTTCCGTGTTGATATGATAGGCATTGTACCCAATCATTTCACGATATTGGAAGGATTAGAGGATTTGGAGGCTTTAAAACCCCCTTTGGACGCCCAGAATCAATATCTGGGCTACCAGAAACGATGTTTCTCCATCTCCTATTATTTTTAGGTGGTGCCCGCCAACATCTGGGTTATATGCACCAAGAAACGATGTAATTTCCTCTACAATCAATTAATTATCATCCGTACAACGAATTCGATAATTTTGGCATCCGTCCTTCTTACATCTCACATTTTGGCACTAATACTCCGAAGAGTGCCACGGACTCGACGCAGTTGTTCTGGCTCTGTACCTTACATTGAAATTCAGTTCATATCGAACCGATTACATCAGAGCCTTAACAGCTGTAAGCTAAGTAATGACTAGAACTATACAGACTCAAATATAACTTTGTGAGGCTAATAATAATAGTATTTTAGCCTGAGCTGATACCTATTATTACTTAAAAGACTGCATTCTTTGTAGAAACGAATCAGGTGCACTTGTGAGAGGATTTTTTCAAATTAAAGACAAAATTGCATTATAGGAATGTTCTAGTACAGCAATAGGATGGTTTTGGGCTTTCAGAAATTCTCATCAGAGAGATTCTAAGTATTCTAAATAAAACCCCATTTTGTTTTTCGTCATGAGGTCAATGGCCCGCCTGACAACCAGGTTTGGGTACCTCAGTAAATTTCTTGTGGACATTGTATGAGCTATAATGCAGTCTTATTTACAAAAGAAAATCTAGTCTTTAGAAGCACACCACCAGTAAATTTGAATAAACCTTTGCGACCTTTTTAATTTACATTGCACCGCATTTCCACGTTCAAAATGTACCGCAGTTCCTTTGTCTTTTCCACTGTTACAAAGCAATCAAAAAGGTTTGCAAGTAAAATGCAAGTTAACAGCAGAACAACAAGAAACCATGATGCATTTCAAATGTTTACTAACCGTTGTGAAACTTGCAAATCAAAATGTAAACAACGTCAAAAGAAGTGGTAAAAAGTTTGTTGCGGTTTTACAGACGAGACGTAAAAAATGTCACCGGTTGGCGGTTTCCCAGAGTTTCCATTTTACTTTGTTAATGTTATGGTATGTCGCTTATCTTTTTTAATGGTGTTAATTTTCCAAGAAATAAGACTGTGCTTACTCCCAACGGTTTCCTTTTGTGTTTATTTTAAAAACAATGTACATTATTCAAATTTCAAAGCCTCCTGAACATTGCTTACGAGTATGTCACTCTATTATTCCACATTTTGGATTCTTTATTCTTTCAAATAAGTTACATACCTATTATCCTCATAATTATACTGGATTCAGGTGGGTTTACCTACATCTAACAGATCTATAAATACAAAAAGTATGTTTCCAAAGAGGCTGGGAACCTCAGAACTGCCAAATAAAAGACACAATTTCTAAGAGAACAATGAAAGAATAAAAAGAAAAGGAAGCAATTTTGGCCATCAAACAGGGTTATTTATTGTTCACAATAACATGGAAATAACAAGAAACATATAGGAACAAGGATTCACTTAGGATTAAGATGAAAGTTGGAAAGAATTCAAACTTCATTCTGCGAAGTGGAGAAGACGAAGAACGAAATGCAAAGCATTATTTATCATGTTGAAGGGGTCATGAAATTGTTTAAGCATAATGCTGTAATAAAAATTACAATAACTATCATGTAGATGAGATAGCACTATTATGTCTAGCTATAACAAAGACTTCACTGACACAGTAAGATGTAATGGTGCTCTAAAAATTAGTAGACAGTTTAGGCTTTAGACATTCATGCCGTAAAAAAGGAAATTGTGGATTCTGTGAACACTATTTAAACTGCTAAACCAAACCTGTTAACACTCAAATTCCAAGTGAAAGATCACAATGACTACCTATGTATATAATCTTCCAAAGGACTTCTAGTGAAATTACAAGAATTCACATTGGGAATTTCCCCAAACTTGAGACAGATCTTGATAGCAATGAACATCATAAGGGAGTTGTTTCAGATCTTATTCTTGTATTTTTTTCAAACAGGTTCAAATCTCCAACAGATCGCCTGTGGTAATTGACATTGAAATAATCGACATGGAAACAGAATGTTTCATATGAACAGAGAAAAATTTCTTTAGAAAAAAAGAATCAAAGTCCTTGAAAAATCGTTACCAACACCAAGAAAACATTCAAAGAATATATCACATAGGAGTGTGTTGTGTTTAATGTGGATAATACATAACAAGAAAAGTAAAAGTAACGTCATAGGACAGGTACTCACCTCTGATGGCCTTGATACACACTGTATAATCCTATATGAAAATGAGATGGTGCTGGATCTAAACTCACCACTCGGAATACTTACAACAAACTTTAGTACATAACAAGAAAAGTAAAAGTAACGTCATGGGACAGGTACTCACCTCTGGTGGCCTTGATACACACTGTATAATCCTATATGAAAATGAGATGGTGCTGGATCTAAACTCACCACTCGGAATACTTACAACAAACTTTGATGCGAAATAATTGCAACAAACACTCGATAATTTTTTTATACATAATATTTAATTCTCTATGTATTTTTTATATATTCGTATTTACTTTTCTCGTTGATAGGAACAGGTCTGTTAATCCTAGGCGGAGTCCTTGGCCTGCTAAACACAGACAGGGGACTGGATGGTTTAACCAGGGCGGGTTGGGGTGACTTGGCCCCCGCCTGGGGTTGTCTGGGTTCTTCCACTTCGTCCTCATAATATTCATCATCATATTCCTCACTTCTGCTACTCACTATTTTCCTGCTACTCTCTCGTACTGGCTCCTCATCGTCGTATTTTGATTTTTTCTTGGGAGGTGGTGGAGGTGGTAAGTCACGCTCACTTGATTTGATGACGGGTTTGATAGATCCAAGTACTTTGCGACTTTTCTTAGCGACAGGGGGTGGCAGGGGTACTTCATCCTCATACTCCTCATCAGCATACACATCATCATAATAATATTCATACACAGGGCGGCGGCGTTTCAATGGTTTTCTCTTCCGGGTGCTGTACGCGGAGTCCCGGGGTCTATCCCTCTCCCTCTCCCGTATCCTGTCTCTGTAATCTCGGTCCCTATAATCTCTGTCTCGGTTTCTGATTCGGTCCCGATCTCTGTAATCTCTGTCCCTATCGCGGTCCCTATAATCCCGATCCCTAATGTGATCTCTATCCCTGTAATCCCGATCTCTATCCCGATAGTCCCTATCCCTATCTCGCTCCCTGTAGGTATCCCTATAGGTCGTGGGCGCTTGGGTGGTGGTCGTGGTGGTGGTTGTGGTGGTGGTGGTAGTGGCCACGGTTGTCGTCTCCTTGGCTTTGTACAGCGCTTCATTCCTCTTGTAGTATTTGCTAGAGTTCTCACAATCTACTTCAGATACAAACTGACAGATGAACGTCTTCTGATCAAACGCAGTGTAGTTGGCACAGAGGAAATCATATCGGGTTTCAAACAGGCAGTGATGATAGAGTTGACACTTGTGAGGGACACTGGCGTAGAAGCCATCCTTTAGTCCGTCACACTTGAATGTTATGTCAGATGGGACTTTGTTGAAGAAAGGGTAAGTGGAGAGGTTATATCCATTGAGTTCCCGAGGCAGGTTAGGGTCATGTACATAATCTATCTGTGGTATTCCAGTGAGTATAGGTTTGGTTGTGTTCTCAACAGGGCCCAAGCCTTCTCCTTGTTCTCCAGCCTCTGCATCAGCATTGTCACTAGGTGCTGGATTAGCAGCTTGTTCTGCAGCCTTGGCTCTTGCTTGTAACACAACACTAGACCCTCGTAGTGCGACCACTTGACTTATGACGCAACACGATAACAATAAATACAATACTACGGGTGAATCCGATTTTAACATTGTCTTGCAACAACAAACTATCGGGTCCGATAAATTTATTCAAACTAACAAATAAAATATTTAGCAAACGGTTTGTTATTTCTCTCTTGCAAATAATCCTTCGATTTGAATTTCTACATAATTTAAATTTATTACACTACGGGTGAATCCGATTTTAACATTGTCTTGCAACAACAAACTATCAGGTCCGATAAATTTATTCAAATAAACAAATAAAATATTTAGCAAACGGTTTGTTATTTCTCTCTTGCAAATAATCCTTCGATTTGAATTTCTACATAATTTAAATTTATTAAATAACACTCGCGCGACTGATTTCTTTAGCTAATTAATTTATTATGTTTTGAAATGATCTATCTGTTCAACCCATAAAGATTATTTTATAATACACAGAACACAAGTTGACTTGGTTGATGCAAGAGAGTGACTGAATCCTGCGAGCTAAGAACCAAACCACTGTCACGCTCCGTAGTGTAGGAAGAAGAAAGTTGAGAAATCAGTTCTGGGTGGATCGCACATTGCTTCTCACACTGAAGGAGGAGTATTCTCGCTAGGAGTATCGCGGTCAATGCTACCTGACTTGGCGTAGATTGTGAGGAAGTAGCTGTAGGACTGGTTCAGACACTAGTATATTTAAAGTGCTAATTAACCGAGAGGAATTTATACCTATTTTCATATTTTTTTCAACATTGGTCTACCCACGTTGTGTCTAGGTACTTTTCCTTGTATTTTTTAATCCTTTTGCAGCTTTTCGTTAAAAATAATACCCACCTACCCAACGTAATTGGTTTTGCATGAAACAAAATTTGCAGGAAATTTAAAACTTCCCTTGCCACAAGAAAAATCTTTTGAAAAATAATAATAATGAAATCTTTGGAAAGAATTTCACCTTTCCCATCTCCTGTATTTTCAACTTTGAACCAAACAGATTCCGTTGTGGTAAATGAAATCCCTCAATGCTTTACTAATTATATAAAGTACACCTTTTTAACATATTAAAGTTGGGTATACAAACGTGGATTTATGGTAACTTAATCATTTTCCATTTGCCTATAGATGGAGCATGGTTAAAGAAGTATCTTGAATTCTTGATTCGGAACATCCGAATAAAATAGAAGTACAAACAAAAGTCGACAAGAAAGTTGCACAAATGAAATGATTCCCAAAAATAATGAAAACCACAGTAAAAACGAAAAACCTCGCCAAAAACTATAAAGGTTAAAAAATAATATCCGAAGGCATCTACCTACCGACTGACGAGGGCTAAACCTCACCACATAATGTAAGACTGTATCAAATAAGACGGATTAGGAATAGTACCTTAACTACTTGTAGGTCTACCTACCGACTTAAAAAACAAACGAATTTCACCAATTTATCGTCCCTCAAACACAATTTCTACAGTAGAATAATATTATGACAAAACATTCATTTAACTTTTCAATTTTCAGTCCGTGGAAATTATTGCAGTCCTGCTCAAGTTATTTTTTAGAAATCCCCTTTGTTTCCTTTTTATTTGAGATGATTATTTTAAATATTCCAAAGAAATGTGCTCAAAACATGTCTTTGAATTTGATAGTGTTGGCTCTTAGCCTCTTAGGTAGGTCTAGATATTATGTAGTGTTGGCTTTTATGTAGGTACGATGATCTTTGGATGGGATTACAAAGACATTAAAGCTTACTAATCTCGCTATCAGTAGTAGGTATCAGTTTATTTCAACTCCAATAAGACTTTGACTCACCAATAGTAATGATCTTTGGAGTGGATTACAAAGACATTAAAGCTTACTAATCTCGCTATCAGTAGTAGGTATCAGTTTATTTCAACTCCAATAAGATTGAACGTTCTCGCCACGAGGGACGACGCGTTCAATGCTACCCAACTTGGCGTAGATTGTGAGGAAGTAGCTGTAGGACTGGTTCAGACACTAGTATATTTAAAGTGCTAATTAACCGAGAGGAATTTATACGTTGTAACCACAGGGTCGTTAGATGTGATTTTTTTTTTGACGAGGGCTAAACCTCACCACATAATGTAAGACTGTATCAAATAAGACGGATTAGGAATAGTACCTTAACTACTTGTATGTTGTTGATCTGAATTTGAAATGGATTATAGATTGTCTTTGAAATGGATTGTTGTGTGTATTTCACGAATAGATTACAGTCATGTCTTGCCTACCTGTATTACTTGGGACGTGTCATAAGTTTAGTGACGATAGTTTGATGGACATTGCATAGTATGGACTTTAATTAGGTACCTTAGTGCAATAGTCCTAAGCTAAAATGGACGCGGCACACAAGGGATCAAGAAGAGACCGCCTTAACGTAATAATAATAGGTACCTATTAGGTAAAGCACTAGGTAGTAATTTAGTGACCTATTCCCATTACAGATCTCATTTGGGGAACGGGCCCCGGAACCCACAACCTTACCTCCTTTCCTTTCTGACAATATTGAGGGTGATATTGAAAAAAAAAAAAAAAAAAATGTTTGATAGAGGGAACTGTAACTGCTAAGGTCTTATCGCCCCGAAAGCGAAGAGGGAAGGAAGATAGGATAGAAGAAAGCCAGCCGTTCCGAGAACGAACTCTATCTGTTTAGGACAAAATCCGCCCCGGGCGGGAATCAATCCTGTGTCCTAGTGCTTGCAAAGTAGACGCACTACTAATCAAGCTGAATAGGATGGCACTTTAAACCTTAATAGCCCTCCATTTACGCAACCTGTTATAACCAGAGATGTGCAAAATGCTTTTGAAAACCAATTTGAAATGCAAAATGTAAAATGCCTCTAGAAAACCAATTTGAAATGTAAACCGTTTTATTGTGCCGCAATAAAAACGAAAACGTGAACCTAGATTGAATTCCAAACAAGGGATGTAAAAGGATATGAGCCCCGATATACAGGGTGACCCCGAAAGGCGTACAATACAAGGTGTACCAGAAAAAGATTACTATACAAGTTGTACCAGAAAACAGTGACCGAACTTCACTAATACAAGCTTCACTGATGTGCCTTTTAGGTTTAGGGCTTTCATAATTAATTAGAGGAGAGAGAGATGGAGAGAGGGGAAAAGAAGGAAAAACTAGAGAAAGAAAGAGAAACAAAAAATATAAAGATAGAAAGGGAGAGAGAGAGAGAGAGAGAGAGAGGGGGGAGAGATAGGAAACAGAGGGAAGAGAAAGAGGAGAGGTAAAGATAGATAGAATCTCTCTATCGTCTCTAAACAAAGGAAGAGAGAGATGGCAAAAGAAGAGTGGAAGGAATTTTTATTTCCTTTTAAATTATACCACTTGGCACATTATGTTGGCTGTTAGAAGAAGCAATGAGAAGATAAAAGGAGAATGATAAAAGATAAAAGTAGAATGATAAAAGAGTAAGATTGGGGAGGGAGAAGGAAACGAAAGCAGGGAGAGAGGAAGGAAAAGAGAGAGGAAAGGGGAATGGGAGCTGAAGAAAGAAACGTGGAGTGAAATGGAGGGAGAAGTAGAGAGAAGAGGAAGAGAGAGAGAGAGGACAAGAGAAGAGAGGGAAGGAAAGAGAAGAGAGGGAGGGTATGGGCGAGGAAGACGAAGGAGGGGGAGACAAAGATGGAAAGACAATGTTAAGGAGAAAATTTAAGGAAGAAAAAGAAAAAAATGAGGGTGTGAAATCTATTTAATGACAGGTACCTTCTACTTATCTATAAATTTCTACCTAGGTACCTATAAAAAATACAGGATACCTATGTTTTTTCGCAATAAAATTCCCCACTTGAAATTTTCTGGTGCCAAATCGTCCATTAATGAAAGAAGAGTGGAAGGAATTTTTATTTCCTTTTAAATTATACCACTTGGCACATTATGTTGGCTGTTGGAAGAAGCAATGAGAAGATAAAAGATAAAAGGAGAATGATAAAAGAGTAAGATTGGGGAGGGAGAAAGAAACGAAAGCAGGGAGAGAGGAAGGAAAAGAGAGAATAGGAGCTGAAGGGAAAGAGAGAAGAAGGAAGAGGGAGAGATAGACAGGAGGGGAAATGGTGGGAGAGATGGAGAGGGAGGGAAATGGTGGGAGAGATGGAGAGGGAGAGAAATGGTGGGAGAGATAGAGAGGGAGGGAAATGGAGGTAGAGATAGAGAGGGAGGGAAATGGAGGGAGAGATAGAGAGAAAGGAAAAGGAAAAAGAGGGAGGGGATGGACGAGGAAGACGGAGGAGGGGAGACAAAGAGAGGAAGACAATGTTAAGGAGAAAATTTAAGGAAGAAAAAGAAAGAATGAGGGTGTGAAATCTATTAAATAATAGGTACCTATGTACCTTCTACTTACCTATAATTTTCTACCTAGGTACCTATCAAAAATACAGGATACCTTACTTCAAGTAGGTACGTACCTACCTATGTAAGTCCCTCACAGGAAATCATCCCGTAAAATCTGTGTTTTTTTTTTTTTTTTTTCTCAATAAAAAATGTAAGTCCCTCACAGGAAATCATCCCGTAAAATCTGTGTTTTTTTTTTTTTTTTTCTCAATAAAAATCCCCACTTGAAATTTTCTGGTCCCAAATCCTCCATTAATCTCTATAGAAACTGTTTGCTAAGAGAAATTGACTGCTGAAAAATTCGAATCGTTAAACGTCGCCTGATAGGAGTTATGGCTTCTGGACTCGGCAAGACAAGAAAATTTACCGTTTTCCCTAAAAGCTATTAAAAACTTCTCTCCTAAATGTAGGTAGGTACTTTTATTCTTCTATTTATACTTCTTTTAACTGATCCAAAAGTTCATCTCAAAAAAAAAAAAAAAAAAAAAAAAAAAAAAAAAAAAGGATATTTTTTTTCGAAATAATTTGACTGGGTCCACTAAGGCGAGTACCAGTGGGAAATTTAAAAAAAAAGGGGGAAAAGCTGAACCCATGGGTGGGAAAAATTGAGGGGATAGAAGATAGAATTCTCATGAGAACCATTAAAGTGAGACACCCTGTATACAGAACACCGGAGAGAAAAAAAAAATATGAATGAGCAATTTTACATTCTACTTGGAACAATAAAACGAAATTTGTAATCTTTTGTGTCTGGTGGTGAAAAAAAGAAGACAACGAAAAGAATGAGGTTGAAAAGGAAGAAGAAGAAGGAGACGAAGTAGGACCAGGAGGAGGAGAAGGAGAAGCAGAAGAACAAGAAGAAGGAGGAGGAAGAGAACAAGAAGAAGAAGGAGGAGGAAGAGAACAAGAAGGAGGAGGAAGAGAACAAGAAGGAGGAAGAGAACAAGAAGAAGGAGGAGGAGGAAGAGAAGAAGAAGGAGGAGGAAGAGAACAAGAAGAAGGAGGAGGAAGAGAACAAGAAGAAGAAGGAGGAGGAAGAGAACAAGAAGAAGGAGGAGGAGAAAGAGAAAGAGAAGCAGAAGAATAGGAAGAAGAAGAATGAGGATGGCAAAGAAGAAAGAAAAAAGTAGAAATGAATTTAAAATGCTGAATTCAAAAGAACCAGTAATTATTTACCTTAGGAGACTGAAGAAAAGCCGATGGAAAACGAGCAATAAGTATTACAGTCAAACCTGTACCTGTGGGAATCCAAGGGACCGAGAATTTTTTCCCACTTATCCAGGTTTCCCAGTTAAAAAGTGTCCCACTTAGAGAGGTTGCCATTTTCCTATTCCCACTTATAATAGAGGTAAATGTGAACACTGGTTTGGAGGAGCAAGAATCTGTCATTGGAAAGCATAGTAACCCTACAACGCTTTCCTACAAATTCCCACTTACAGCCCACTTACAGAGGCTCGGGACCGAGTATCTAGAAAAAGTCATTCCCACTTATAGAGGCTCGATTTTCCCATTTAAATAGGTTTTTTAGTAAAAAAAAAATTAAGTTAGTTATCCATGTTTCCCACTTAGACGGGTCCCACTTAGACAGGTTTGACTGTATTACATATTTTATTATTCTTGCTGCATAACAATATTGAATTTTTCAACCATACCGGAAATCCAACTGGGACCCTCTGCATGATGGCCCAGTGTAGTGACCAATAGGCCATGGAAAAGAAAAAGAAAGCCTTACTAAGATTCAGAAAAGAGAAAGGATATTTTTCTTCTTCTTCATCTCATTCTTTCTCTAATATCTCTCTGTCTTTTATTTCCTTACTGCTACGACCCATTTCACTCGCTCTATTTTCTACCCTTTTCTCTCTCTCTCTCTCTCTCTCTCTCTCTCTCTTTCTCTATCTCTCTCGATCTCTCTCTTTCTCTCTCTCTCTCTCTCTCTCTCTCTCTTTCTCTATCTCTCTCTATCTCCCTTTCCCTCTTTCTCTCTCTCTCTCTTTCTCTATCTCTCTCTATCTCCCTTTCCCTCTCTCTCCATTCTGTCTTCTTTCACCATCTCCCTTCTCCACCTACCTTTCATTGTTCTTCTTCTTCTCTTCTACTCTCTCTCTCTCTCTCTCTCTCTCTCTCTCTCTCTCTCTCTCTCTTTCTCTCTCTCTCACTCTGTCATGTCATACATGTTATGAAAAGCCTTCTGGAACCTTCCTGTCGGAAGAATTTCCATTTTCAATTTTTCATCAAGAAATACTTCGCATTTCTGCGCGAGATGGACAGAGAAAAAGGAGAGAAGAGACCGAGAAAAAGAAGGGTGGGGAGGGACGAGAGAAGGAAAAATAAAACAGGGGAAATGGAATAAGGAAGGAGAGGATGGAAGAAAAGAGAAGAAATAGGGAAAGATTGGAAAGAATAAAAAAAAATGTACCTATTTCATTATTTATAGGTAGATTATAGGTTCATAACTATGATTGTTTCATTATAGGTATACGTACTTATTTTCATACTGTTCATAGGTATTATCAAGTATTATGATTATTTGGTAGGTATTATGGACATTAATGATTATACGTGATTCTATCTAGTGCCAAATTTCTTAGACTTCCCTCTCCCCCTCTCCATCTTGTCCACAAGTGTGATTATTCCATAAGAATACTTATCAATAGTGAGAATATTCTATAAGAATATCCAAGTCTAATACCTACCTCTACCACTGGTCGTTGTCATAAGAATGAATAAAACATAAGATAATGTCATAAACTCAAACATAAGGCCATAAACTCGAAAGATAATTATGCTTTCTTCATAATAAATTATGTAAGTACCTATACCTGTATTACTTGGGACGTGTCATAAGTTTAGTGACGATAGTTTGATGGACATTGGATAGTATGGACTTTATTTAGGTACCTTAGTGCAATAGTCCTAAGCTAAAATGAACGCGGCGCACAAGGGATCAAGAAGAGACCGCCAAGAAGAGACGTAATAACAATAGGTACATAGGTAGGTACCTAGGTACAGCATTAGATTAAGGAGCGCGGTAGCGCTCCGCCCCGCCAAGTCAAAAAAGTTTGACCGCTAGTAGTTTAGTGACCTATTCCCATTACAGATCTCATTTAGGGAACGGGCCCCGGAACCCACAACCTTACCTCCTTTCCTTTCTGACAATATTGAGGGTGATATTAAAAATAATAATAATAATAATAATGTTTGATAGAGGGAACTGTAACTGCTAAGGTCTTATCGCCCCGAAAGCGAAGAGGGAAGGAAGACAGGATAGGAGAAAGCCAACCATTCTGAGAACGAACTCTATCTGTTTAGGACAAAATCCACCCCGGGCTGGAATCGAACCTGTGTCCTAGTGCTTACAAAGCAGACGCACTATTAATGAAGCTAAATAGGATGGCACTTTAAACCTTAATAGCCCTCCATTTACGCCCTGTTATAACCTGAGCATATCGGAGCAAACAACTTGACAACTTGCTATCGATAGAGGCCCCTTAAAAGGAACAATGTCAATAAAATCCTTTTCTCCCACTTTGCAACATAAATTTTATAGGTAGAGCATAATAGACAGCGAAAGTAATTTGTACAGTTTTGTATTCTACCTAACTCCAAACATTTAGGTTGTATCTGATATTGTTCATGCCAAGTTTTTCATTAACAATGGCGGACGTAAAGTTGAACTTTTATCTCTGGGAACACTTCAGCCGTTGTTCATAAATAAATACAGGGTGGTATATACGAGAAAATGACACAAGGTAGATTTTTTTTTTAACTTTTGGTTTTTGAAAAGGTTTTGTTGAGGGACTTGTACCTAACTACGAACGTCTTATCCTCCCGAAATCACAGAGAGAAGGACATGGGAATCGAACCCTCAACATAGCGCTTACAAGGCGGTCTACCCTGCAAGCTAACTAGGATAGTTATTTTGCTGAGGAAGAGGTGCTTCATCAAACAAAGTCACAAAATCGCTGAGGGGCCAGTAGAGAGGAGGGCATGCACATTCTTCTACTATGATCAATACCATCCAGTACATAAATAAATAAAGAGCCCAGGAGCTCCTATAGGATAATAATATTATGTATTGTGTAAAATATAATACAAAGGCAGAAAAAATACAGATAGGCACAATAAACTTTTCCATTATTTGTTCAAAACACCTACTACCTACCTAGGTAGGTACACATCCACCTACCTTACAAAGACCGCAGGTAGGTAGGTAGGTACCTTCCCTAGTCATCTATACAGTTTTGTTCATATATCCATCAATCTAATTACCCACCTAAAGAGGTAGGTTTGTATGCCTTGTGTCAGACTAAACATAGCTATTTCCATTTCCAAGGAAGGAAAGGGGAGTTTCAAAATAAGCTTTATGAGTTGTGCTGTGCACATTGCATAATCAAAATAGTTTTCAGGCATTCATAAGATTTTGTTTCTCCTAGCTGTTGTGAACCCCAAATGGTGTAATGTAAACTGTAAAACTAATGAAAATTTCTTTTGTAGGTAGTTTGAAATTTATTTTCAAACCTAATTCCCGCCCGAGGCGAACTCTATGCTACACATAAAACGTTCGTTCTCAGAAAGTTCGTTGTTACAGTTCCCTGTAACAAACATCTTCAAATTCGATATTGAAGTGTTTGGAACAAAATGTAGGTAGGTAGGTAGGTACCTACCTATCCCCTCGGGCAAACAAACTTTTGGTAAAATTCGGAAATATCATGTATTTTTAGGTACTCGTACCTTCGTACCAGTTAGTAAAAACCTCAAGTAATTGAGTTTGTGCCATTTCTATCTTTGCGAAAGCCCTTAAAAATTCTTCCCTACTCCTCTCTCTCTCTCTCTCTCTCTCTCTCTCTCTC
>NW_007378516.1:59329-64183 GCF_000475195.1 Diaphorina citri
AAAAAAAAAGGGGGAAAAGCTGAACCCATGGGTGGGAAAAATTGAGGGGATAGAAGATAGAATTCTCATGAGAACCATTAAAGTGAGACACCCTGTATACAGAACACCGGAGAGAAAAAAAAAATATGAATGAGCAATTTTACATTCTACTTGGAACAATAAAACGAAATTTGTAATCTTTTGTGTCTGGTGGTGAAAAAAGAAGACAACGAAAAGAATGAGGTTGAAAAGGAAGAAGAAGAAGAAGAAGAACAAGAAAAAGAAGGAGACAAAGTAGGACGAGGAGGAGGAGAAGGAGAAGCAGAAGAACAAGAAGAAGAAGGAGGAGGAGGAAGAGGAAGAGAACAAGAAGAAGAAGGAGGAGGAGAAAGAGAAAGAGAAGCAGAAGAATAGGAAGAAGAAGAATGAGGATGGCAAAGAAGAGAGAGAAAAAGTAGAAATGAATTTAAAATGCTGAATTCAAAAGAACCAGTAATAATTATTTACCTTAGGAGACTGAAGAAAAGCGGATGGAAAACGAGCAATAAGTATTACAGTCGAACCTGTCTAAGTGGGAATCCAAGGGACCGAGAATTTTTTCCCACTTATCCAGGTTTCCCAGTTAAAAAGTGTCCCACTTAGAGAGGTTGCCATTTTCCATCCATGGGGGGAAGTACGCCAAAAGTAGGTAATAATAAAAGGTATAGGGACGGACTATTGTATTCGCTTCGGTGTCGTCTGTGTGTCTGATGTCTGTCTATCCCCATAGAAGGACTTATCCAGTATTGTTCTATTACATTTGTATATTTTATGTATTTCATTTCATACTCAATAAAACCCTTAAAGGAGGCCCATGCTCAATTTTGAGTGCATGTTGGGCTTTATTATTATTATGAGCCATGAGTAGTAGAATTTCCATAAGTATTAGTAGATTTATCATAAGTACCTATGTAGTAGAATTACCACAACAGACATAATCCAAGTTTCAAATCCTTTGGGAAGGAATCATTATGGATTAGTTTATAATAGGATAAGGAAAGTAAAACTGCATTCTACCAGAACAATTTTCATAGGGAGCTTACAACTTACAAAAGTTTAACAGTTGTGTTGTTTATTCCAACATTGATTTTTCCCCTCAGCTCTCCGCCTAGAAACAATGCCATTAGATTTCTCATATACTCTGCCTTTGTTTTACTTCATATAAAAGAAATAGTAATAATAAACATAATACTCATAATAGTCACAATAATAATTTAATTAGATATTCGTGTTCAGTCTTATGAACGATTTTTTCCTTGCTTTCATTTTTGCCTGACATACTGAGAGAGAGAGAGAGAGAGAGAGAGAAAGAGAGAGAGAGAGAGAGAGAGAGAGAGAGAGAGAGAGAGAGAGAGAGAGAGAGAGAGAGGAAGAAATGTGGATTCATAGGGAAAGTTGGCATTAATAGAGTAAGTTGCGATGTTGTTTTTTCTAAGTTGGTACCTTCCTAACCTAACTTCCTACCTATCTACCATCCAGGGCCGTATCCAGGATTTTCTCGAGGGGTTGGTCCGAGATTCCAAACACTAATGGACCGGGGGTATGCTCCAAATATTCGGGGTCTGTAAAGGAGAAATATGAAGCTCGAGGGGAGGGGGGCGTTCCCCCCCCCTAAATACGGCCTTGCTACCTGACCTAGCTACCAGTGGCGTGTGATCCATGGGGGGAAGTACGCCAAAAGTAATAATGAAAGGTATAGGGACGGACTATTGTATTCGCTTCGGTGTCGTCTGTGTGTCTGTCTGTCTATCCCCATAGAAGGACTTATCCAGTATTTTTCTATTACATTTGTATATTATAATGTATTTTATTTCATAATACTCAATAAAACCCTCAAAGGAGGCCCATGCTCAATTTTGAGTGCATGTTGGGCTTTATTTATTATTATTATTATTATTATGAGCCATGAGTAGTAGAATTTCCATAAGTAGGTATTAGTAGGTTTATCATAAGTATGTAGTAGAATTTCCATAAAGTATTAGTAGGTTTATCATAAGTATGTAGTAGAATTTCCATAAGTATTAGTAGGTTTATCATAAGACAAGTATGTAGTAGAATTTCCATAAGTATTAGTAGATTTATCATAAGTATGTAGTAGAATTTCCATAAGTATTAGTAGGTTTATCATAAGTATGTAGTAGAATTTCCATAAGTATTAGTAGGTTTATCGTGAGTAGTAGAATTTCCATAAGTATTAGTAGGTTTATCGTAAGTAGCAGAATTACCACAACAGACATAATCCAAGTTTCAAATCCTTTGGGAAGAAATTATTATGGATTAATTTATAATAGGATAAGGAAAGTAAAACTGCATTCTACCAGAACAATTTCCATAGGGAGCTTACAACTTACAAAAGTTTAACAGTTGTGTTGTTTATTCCAACATTGATTTTTCCCCTCAGCACTCCGCCTAGAAACAATGCCATTAGATTTCTCATAATTATACTCTGCCTTTGTTTTACTTCATATAAAAGAAATAGTAATAATAAACATAATAGTCACAATAATAATTTAATTAGATATTCGTGTTCAGTCTTATGAACGATTTTTTCCTTGCTTTCATTTTTGCCTGACATACCTACTCCCTCCGTGGAAAATTGTGTTGGGAAGTTGCATAATGTTGCCAAAGGTGCTTATGAGTGGTAATCGAACCCGCGACCTAATGGTTACAGGGCAGATGAGCTAGCTAATTAGGCTAACCAGTGAAGCACATGAGTTTTACTTAAATCCATGTCTTTAAAGTTTAAACTTTATATCGATACTTTGACCTTAAGGCATTTATTTAGTTTTAACAACTTCTAGCTTACATATTTCTGGACATGGTCTTCACTTGACTGGTATGGAGTCAAGTGAAGACCATGTCCAGAAATATGTACATAATTATGATATAGTACTTGACACACACCTCCAACTCAACAAAATTGTTAAACTTCTAGCTTTTTACTTCCTAGCTTTAGAGCTTTAGACTGCTGGAGTACCTAAGGGAATTTTTTAGCCCTATTCGGACAGGATAAACAAGGTAAATTCTATTCTATTTACTAAGAGGAAACGTTGTGCTATTCATTTACTTAAAAAGAAAGCTTTGTTCAAAATAATGTTCACCTTTTCTGTCACGAGATTTTAATGTTGAGAGAACTTTACATTTATTTATTTTTATTTTATTTTATTTTATTTTTTTTTTTTCGAATATAAAATTTTATGTTTTTAAATTATTCTGTTTTTTTTCGATGGCGACTTTGGTCGATATCTTGCCATAAAGTTTACACAGGATCACAGGAATGTTTCTTTGTCAGCAATCATAGTATTACAGCAGGTGAAGGAAATTTGAGGATAATACACAAGAACACAAGACCAGCCACTGACTGTCATGTAGACCAGATCAGGTGTACATATCAGGTCCACCTGATAGTGAGTGGCTGGCCTAAACGAATGGCACCGTTCTTGAAGAAAAAACCCTACCAATCTATGAAGGGCTATCCTAGACAAAATTTCTCGTTTTCCTTAAGACATTCCTAATTATCAGAAGCAATCTTCATAATGTGACCCTTAGAGTGTCTACTTTTTATAAGGTTCATATACATTTAGACCTGAGCTGTTTCCTCCTCAGTCGACACAAATTTCGGCTAATTTGCAAAAGTTTTAGACGAGAAGAATTCAGTTCAGGGTTTATTGAGCTTGTGAAAAAATTGTTAGATGAAATAAAAAATGAAATAAATAATACCAAATTTCTGTCAACATATCCTAGACGAAATTTCTTGTTTTCCTTAAGACATTCCTAATTATCAGAAGCAATCTTTATAATGTGACCCTTAGAGTGTCTACTTTTTATAAGGTTCATATACATTTATTTTAGACCTGAGCTGTTACCTCCTCAGTCGACACAAATTTCAGCTAATTTGCAAAAGTTTTAGACGAGGAGAATTCAGTTCAGGGTTTATTGAGCTTGTGAAAAAATTGTTAGATGAAATAAAAAATGAAATAAATAATACCAAATTTCTGTCAACAGGAAAGGGTTAAACATGGATTTTTCTTGTAGATTCATATAAAGTTCTATCAACAGGAAAGGGTTAACATATGAGTCATGCTTTCGTTGAACTTTGCCACAAATATCTGGTACTCACGGCATGGGGTCATGTGACTTACCTATAGGTACCTTGAGCTTGGATTTAGGTGTCTAGGGTGGCAAAAAGTACCCCAGCATATGAGTCATGCTTTCGTTGAACTTTGCCACAAATACCTGGTACTCACGGCATGGGGTCATGTGACTTACCTATAGGTACCTTGAGCTTGGATTTAGGTGTCTAGGGTGGCAAAAAGTACCCCAGACGGTGGTTTTATTTTATTTATATAGGTATGTTTACATTATTTAATAATTTATGGATTTCAATGGTTTGCTAAGGTGTACACCTGTACACTCTAAGACTCAAAGGCAGAGGTTCTCAAACTGGGGGGCGTGGAGACAAATCAGGGGGGGCGAGAGCTTTTCCTATAAAAAAAAAAATCAAATTTATACCAAAATTACCTACCAGGTACTTAGTCTCCAACTCTAGTATTTTAATTCTGTTAAGATTGATTAATTCTTGTCAGAAATTATTAGTCTACCCTGCTTATTATCACTGCTGTTTCACCATAAAGAAGAGGACGAAATTTTGTATGATTCCAAACCTAACCTAACCTAACCCAACCTAACCTAACCTAACCCAACCTAACTTAACCCAACCCAACCTAACTTAACCCAACCCAACCTAACTTAACCCACCCCAACCTAATTTAACCCAACCCAACCTAACTTAACCCAACCCAACCTAACTTAACCCAACCCAACCTAACTTAACCC
>NW_007378516.1:65292-104205 GCF_000475195.1 Diaphorina citri
CTCTCTCGCTCTCTCTCTCTCTCTCTCTCTCTCTCTCTCTCTCTCTCTCTCTCTCTCTCTCTCTCTCTCTCTATCTCTCTCTCCTGTATCTCTCTCCTTAACCCCCTTTATTTTTTCACACTCTATTTCTAACTCTTTTTCCCTTTTCCCCTCTCCTTTCTTCCTCTCCCTCTTTTGATACGCTAGTTAGCTTTGTTTTCATATAATTTTAACTTTTTAACAAAAATAGAGTTGTCCTCCCCCTTTCCCTCTCTTTCTCTCCCTCTCTCTCTATTTCTCTCTCTCTTTCTCTCCCTCTCTCTCTCCCTCTCTCTCTTTCTCTCTCTCTCCCTCTCTCTGAGAAAAACTCCAGCAGAGCGAGTGAAATGAAAAAACTTTTTTCTGTTTTTCCACGGATCGGGATATTTACTCTTGGAGAGAGAGAGAGAGAGAGAGAGAGAGAGAGAGAGAGAGAGAGAGAGAGAGAGAGAGAGAGAGAGAGAGAGAAGGCTTGGATCTTCAGGAGGCATCGCGCGACTCGGCGCTATTATAAGTTGTGCGACTACGCTTTCAATGTGCGGCAGACCTAATTTCCAATAGAAAGAACAAATACTTGTACCTACATGTACATAGCCGACCCGTACCCTTGGAAGGAACGACTGAAAGATTTGATGATGATCAGGAAAACTGTTTCACCTGCTGTAGCAAAATAATAAATTTTGCAATTTAATGTTGCTAGATTTTGGTCTAGCGTCTCTTGGGGTGCGGCACCTGTTGTTGATTTATCCGCATCCCCAAATACTAACTTGCTGTATCCCCCTTTAACAGCTTGACTCCATACACAAAAAGCCCAATCCGAGGCTTAGGTGTAGGGGACAGCCCTATTAAAATAAATGATGGGTTAATCTTCTACGAATCTACGACTTACTTGCTGAACAGATGGAGTACAACACAGATGATAATGAACATGAGTGCCATTACAACGAGCACCAGAATTTTAACAGCTTGGCTCCATACACAATCTGAAGCTTAGGTGTAGGGGACAGCCCTATTAAATGATGGGTTAATTTTCTACGAATCTACGACTTACTTGCTGAACAGATGGAGTACAACACAGATGATAATGAACATGAGTGCCATTACAACGAGCACCAGAATCATGGCCGGGTCTACATAGGTCTCCTCGGTTGGCACATATGGGGCTGAAACAAACACGGTGTTCAATTTGGTCAAATTTCCTTTCCTGAAGTAACAGGGGCCAGATTCGTAATTTCGTATTCAGGATTTATGGACAGGGTCTGTAGCTATGAAGTATGAACCATAAACCAGAAATTAACAAGAGAGGGATCGAGGGAGATTTAATGAATTTATTGGGTTTGTATCCTTGTGGACCCCTCCTTTGCTATCATGTAAGATTTGGGCCTGCTACTTGTGTATTTTTGCTTTCTATTTTCTATTACATAATAGTTATACCCTCCCGTTGTACCATATTGTAGGTAGGTACCCAAGGACCTAACCTAGAATATCACGAACAATGTTCTTACCGTATTTTCTCCTTTTCTTACCTATATTTTCCTCATGTTTTCAAGACCTCTCCATTCTTTCCTCGTCGTCCCAAGTGAATTGCCATAAAATTATGAAATTACCCAGCACAGCATTACTGTCGAAATAAATCCGACAGTGCCAAGGGCCCAGGGTACTAAATTACTAAAAATTACTGTGTTGCGAGTCATTGCACCTAATGGGAAGAAAATTATGAAGGGAGGGAATAAAAGGGGGCAAAAAAGGGAAGACTGAGGGGAAAAAAATGAGGCAGGGTAAGGGGGAAAAATAATTTCCCACAAGACCAATAATAAATGTAAGATGGAATAAAACATTATGCTAGGGACACAGCACAGGTTATTGTTGCTGTAGGTAGGTACCTATTATATGTACCGACCTATCTCAGTTTACTCAGTACATACTTACCTAACTTACTAAGTACCTACCTCTTTGTTTCTTTCTTTTCTATCCTATATTTTTATCATAAAAGCCACAATCCTTGTGTGGGTGTGTACCTACCTATGAGACTACAAAACTGTTTAAAACGTTATTTATTTATTTTATTTATTTATTTATTTATTTAAAAGAAAGGACAATAAAAACGGAAGATAAAGGAAGGTGAAAGCTGGAGATAAAGCAGGAGGGAGGGAAAATAGAAAAACGTGATTACGAAAGTCATCAGGCACTTGTGGTGCTCGGTCACCCAATATCCATTACCACGCTCAATGGTACTTAACTTGAGTGTTACTGTGGTAAAGCTACTGTGACAAGGTTGCTGATTAGGTAGAAAATGACTTGAACCTTTTAAGTAGGATATAAAACTTTACCGTAATGGGTTTGGAAACTTTTGGAACAATTTGGGCACAAAGTTATCCAAAATTAACACATTCTGAAGTTTTAGGTGTGGAGATGTACCTAGACGGTAAATTAAGTCCCGAAGGAGCAATTTTACAGTTTGTTAGGGATGAACGTGGGGTATTGAACTGCGAGAAATGTAGGGTGTATATGTAGACATGGTGTTGTCTGTAAAACATTTCATATACCACTATCTACGTATCATTATAAAAGGGTGTTTATTTGTCTACATTAAACTCGAGTCATTTGACCGAAGTCGATCGATATCGCCTGGTACTCATACAAAGTAGGTTTGTAGGTAGGTAAGATCAAGGGATTTTGATGTGATGAAAGGGGAGGAAAGAATATTGCTCGTGTTTCAGGCGATGTTGATCGAAATTGAACCAAAGTGTGCATGGTCTTTAGACAAATTGACGAGCAAACAAATTCAATCCACTACTATTCGGGGAGTCCGGGGATCCCCAGACGAACCTTGCAAAGAACCCCCAAAAATTATATTAAAAGTATATGTCACTGATTCGAAAATATTAATTTAGATCATCAATTATTAGTTATTAGGAAATTAAGAATATGCACTTACTTTTGCATATAAAAGTGCCGTCAGGTTGTTTGACAGCTTCCAGCTCATACTTGCAGGTACACTTCCTATCCCTGCACTCCGTGGGTACCAGGACGGCCTCACATTGCTCGTTGAAGAAACAGTCCGCGCCCACCTCCGCCACTGCAACAGAAGAGTGAAACAGCTCGTTAGAAACAGCTCGATCAAAACAATCACAACATCTACTATCCAGTCCCTTTCATTGCCATTTTATGAAACCTATTTGGATAGTACAAACCATTTTAATATGAAAAGATGAGGAAGAAATCGCATCTTTGGGAAAAGGTTAAATGGTTGGGAAACTGTTGGGAAACGAAGACAGTGCCAGCCCATACAACCAAAATATACCGTTAGGCCAACAATTACCCGACCTAAGATGTTGTTAAGGCCCTTAACGGGAGTAGATTATTAAAAATAAAACTTATCCTGGAAACAGGGTGGTAGCGTCTTGAAGAGGGCCCTGTTTTACTTCACTAAAGGTAGGGACACACTACTATCACGTCACGTGAGCTCACGGGGAGTCAGAAAGATGTAGTTCAAAGTTTTTCCATAATATTTTAGTAGGTAATTTCGTTCAGGACAGCCATACTACCATCACGTTACGTCACGTGACGTGATAGTAGTGTGGCTGTCCTGAACGAAATTACCTACAATATTATGGGAAAACCTTGAACTACATCTTTAGGAGTCACGTGACGTGATGATATTGTGTTTCTACCTGAAGTTACACAATCCAAAACTTTATGAGCCCCACATTAGGTATATGTTGCAGCAACAATATGAGTCACACAGTATACATATGTTGCAACAGCATGATGAGTCACACAGTATATGTTGCAACAACATGATGAGTCACACAGTATATGTTGCAGCAACATGATGAGTCACACAGTACCTATATGTTGCACTGCAACATGATAAGCCACCTTCAGCACTTGAAGATAACAAGATTAGTTAAGGAGGATAGATAAAACAGAGAAGTTTATGTTCTGTGCTGAGCTAAGCTGTGACATAGAACTTGAAGACATTAGGTACATAGATAAGACATGAGGGTAGATCTAGATATACACAGAGATTACACAGAACAGGAACATTATACAGAACACCAAAGTTGCACAGAAGACATCTAATATTTTACAAAGAACACTGAAACATTAGGTATACAAAGATCTTCCCGGGGGTCTTGAAGTCCTTCACACCCCCTTCGGGGGTCGCGGACCCCAGTTTGGGAATCACTGGTATAGGTAAATAATTGGAGTAATTAGCTAGGTTTCTGATAAATGTCTACAGTAGTCTACACTAATTTTCCTCTGCAGCAGAAATATTCTCTCAGTGGTATCTACATGGCGCTGTGGAAATATTTTGCTGACTTCCACACGTGAAATGAGAGTTATGATTGGTCGACTGGAACTCACTTGGCAACAATGCTTTCCAGGGCCGTTTATAGGGGGTTTCATTCGGTTCCATTTGCCCCGGGGGGTAGGCTTCTCAAGGAGCCCCGGAACAAGGAGTTTCTTTTCCCTCTCTCCAGAAAATAAAATAGGAGCAGCAGCAGCAAATGCTAAATCATTCAGCTGAAATTAAACTACCTTATAAATAGTATCCTTGTTTGTAACCAACCTCAGTGGTGTAGTGGTTAGCGCAGTGGACTTCGGATCTGGAGGTTGGTGGTTCGAGTCCAAGTCAAGTCATAAAATTTAGCGTAGTGCATTAAGCAGGGAACGACATTTGTGACAAGCATTTATGCTCAACACAATTAAAATTCCTTTTTTTTTTAGTATCCTTGTTTGTAAAAAAAGTGGAGGAGGAACCTATTGTAAAAGTTGACCCCCTGGGGCCCGAGGCTGTAAAAGGCCCTGCAGCTTGCAGTCATGCCGAAAGCTGAAAGGTCAAAAGTCGAAAAGCTGCAAAATATGTTACGCGAACATTTATGTAGGGTACATATCTAATTATATAGTTTTATTTATATGTATATAGATTTTATACATATAGGTACATATTTAATTATTTTTTCAAGTAAGTACATATCTAATTATTTACTTACAGGGTGTGACCCATTACCTAATTATTTTCTGATAAGGGGTGGGTCAACATTTCAAAGCTATGGGGAGAATAGGTAGGGGTTTATCGTTGTTAGTTACGTTTTAAACAGTTTTGTAGTCTCATAGGTAGGTACACACCCACACAAGGATTGTGGCTTTAATGATAAAAATAGGATAGAAAAGAAAGAAACAAAGAGGTAGGTACTTAGACTTAGTAAGTTAGGTAAGTATGTAGGTATGTACCTGAGTAAACTGAGATAGGTAGGTACATATAATAGGTACCTACCTACAGCAACAATAACCTGTGCTGTGTCCCAAGCATAATGTTTTATTCCATCTTACATTTATTATTGGTCTTGTGGGAAATTATTTTTCCCCCTTACCCTGCCTCATTTTTTTCCCCTCAAGCAAATGGAGAAGAAAAGAGAGATATTATGCTGAGGAAGATAGAAACAAGTATGGAGATGAAAGAAAAAGATAGAGAGGGAGGAGAAGAAGGGAGAAAGAAGGATGGTCAAAGGAGCGAGAAGGAAAGGAGATGCAAGAAAAAGATAGAAGGGAAAAAGAGAAGAGGGAAGTAAAAGACAAATAGAAAGAGAGGGGTGGAAAGAGGGGGAAGGAGGGAGGTAAGATGAGTGAAGTGGAGAATGGGAGAGAGGGAAGGAGAAGGAAAAAAGAGAAAGATGATAAGGGAGGGGTGAGAAGAGAGAGAGAGAGGGAGAGACAGAGAGAGAGCAGGAGAGAGGGAAAAGGAGAAGAGGGAGAGACAGAGGGAGAGCAGGAGAGAGGGAAAAGGAGAAGAGGAAGAGTTAAGGAAAGAAAATAAGAGTGAGGGCACGGAGAGAAGGGAAGGAGAGATAGAAAGAACTGAGATGAAGAAAAACTCCTTGTGTTTCTGAACGAGAAAATTAATATTTTATGAAGTCTTTCCAAGATTATCCTAGAAATGTTCACATTACATAAATTTACCTTCTATTCCTTCTAGTGTTCCAGTATACTAGTCTAGAAATAGAAATGGTGAATACCTTCATGTTTTGTCTTAGATGTCTAATATTTATCCTATGTAGATTGGGTGACTACAGGGTTTACATTATATCCTAGATAACATAGATACAGGGTGTCCCAGAATTTATCTGTGATCTCATTTTTATAGGACGGGCAGCTTGATTCGTGTTTGTTTATTTATTTATTTTTTTTTTTTACTTTCCTTATTTTTTTTTATTTTATTTTTTTGAGATTTCTTTTGAAGCCCAGTGGTTCCTCAGCCTGAAGGTAAATTAGGTACCTACCTATCAACCAAAAACCTCACTGGAGCGATATGAATTTAAACAGAGGTGCTGAATTTCATGAATAGAAACATAATCATTTTGTAAGGCCGACCACACACGTACAGGAGGTACACATTTGACACAAGAGGTACCTATTTCCTTCACGTGTCTGGTGGGCGTAAGAAAAGACCCCATTTTAAAGGTAACATGTAATCATTTTGTAAGGCCGACCACACACGTACAGGAGACAGGAGGTACACATTTGACACAAGAGGTACCTATTTCCTTCACGTGTCTGGTGGGCGTAAGAAAAGACCCCATTTTAAAGGTAACATAGGAAACACGGAAACACACACCAAAGAATGGACATGGTACAGGCAAGAGAATTCAATAATGTCGCAATATCGTTGAATAATATAGTAATACCAGACCAGACTTGTTAGCTTGGAGGGTAGCGAGTCTGCCTTGTAAGCGCAAGGTCGCGGATTTGATTCCCGTCCAGAGCGGATTTTATCCTGACGGGATAATGTTCGTTCTCGGAACGGCTAGTTTTTTTTTCCTTTTCTCTACGATCTCGGGACGATAATTCCTTAGTAGTTACAGTTCCCTCTGTCAAACCGCTTTAAAAAAAAAATCCCCGTCCGGGAGCGGATTTTATCCTAATTTTACACTGTTATGACCCCCTGGGTAAAATCTCACCTCTCTCCTGTACTTTTCTTCTTCTATTTTTCTCCTCAACAGGATCGTGTTGGAAGATTTCGAGGGACTTTCGTCTCCTTTATCTTGTCTCCACAGTTCACCCAGAGACAGCAACTTGGCAGGTATACTGAAACCAACAACAGGGTTGGGTCAAGTTCTCACTCTCCTTTTATCAAAACTAAAAAGCCTGGGTACTGGGTATACGCCCTACATGGACGCTACGCCACTGCTGGGTATAGATGGACAGATGCTTTCTAATCCCTCACTCTCTCTATCCCTTTCTTTCACAACTCTTCACTCCCTCCTTTTTTTTATTTCTATCTTGCCTCTCTTTATACCTTCCTCTCTTTCTCTCCCTATCCTTTTTTCTTTCTATCTCCACCTCTCTTTACACACTCTCTCCTAATCTTTTGCTTGGTAATGAGGAGGTTATGAGGGATTCGAACCATAAACCTCCAGTTCTGAAATTCCTCCCGCGCTAACTGCTTGAGCCACTGAGGTTGGTTCGTTTTGTTACAGAGGTTCTCAAACTGGGGGGCGCGCCCCCCTGAGGGGGCGTGGAGACAAATCAGGGGGGGCGCGAGCTTTTTCTATGAACCTCCAGTTCTGAAATTCCTCCCGCGCTATCTGCTTGAGCCACTGAGGTTGGTTCGTTTTGTTATTTCATAAAACCTATAAATAGGTAACCTACCTACTTACTTGAATATAAAAAAAATCTCAAAGTTTCAAATTCTCGTTTTGTTATTCCATAAAACCCATAGGTGAAAATAATATACCGAGGGGTTGGGTAAGGCAACCTTACATTTTATGTGTTTTAGTGTTCCTTGATACGAGGTATTGTCAGCAGTCGGCATGGAATCGATGTTTTTAATTGCTGACTTCTTTTGATAATGGAAGAAAAAGATAAGAAACTAAGAAGAAAGGACAATAAAAACGGAAGATAAAGGAAGGTGAAAGCTGGAGATAAAGTAGGAGGGAGGGAAAATAGAAAAATGTGATTACGAAAGTCATCAGGCACTTGTGGTGTTGAAGAAAGGACAATAAAAACGGAAAATAAAGGAAGGTGAAAGCTGGAGATAAAGTAGGAGGGAGGGAAAATAGAAAAATGTGATTACGAAAGTCATCAGGCACTTGTGGTGCTCGGTCACCCAATATCCATTACCACGCTTAATGGTACTTAACTTGAGTGTTACGTAGGAAAAGCTACTGTGACAAGGTTGCTGATTAGGTAGAAAATGACTTGAACCTTTTAAGTAGGGTATAAAACTTTGCCGTAATGGGTTTGGAAACTTTTGGAACAATTTGGGTACAAAGTAATCCAAAATTAACACATTGTGAAGTTTTAGGTGTGGAGATGTAGACGGTAAATTAAGTCCCGAAGGAGCAATTTTACAGTTTGTTAGGGATGAACATGGGGTATTGAACTGCGAGAAATGTAGGGTGTATAACTGTATAGACATGGTGTTGTATGTAAAACATTTCATATACCACTACCTACGTATCATTATAAAAGGGTGTTTATTTGTCTACATTAAACTCGAGTCATCTGACCGAAGTCGATCGATATCGCCTGGTACTCATACAAAGTAGGTATGTAGGATGTAGGTAGGTACGATCAAGGGATTTTGATGTGATGAAAGGGGAGGAAAGAATATTGCTCGTGTTTCAGGCGATGTTGATCGAAATTGAACCAAAGTGTGGTCTTTGGACAAATTGACGAGCAAACAAATTCAATCCACTACTATTCGGGGAGTCCGGGGATCCCCAGACGAACCTTGCAAAGAACCCCCAAAAATTATATTAAAAGTATATGTCACTGATTCGAAAATATTAATTTAGGTCATCAGCTATTAGGAAATTAGGAATGTCCACTTACTTTTGCATATAAAAGTGCCGTCAGGTTGTTTGACAGCCTCCAGCTCATACTTGCAGGTACACTTCCTATCCCTGCACTCCGTGGGTACCAGGACGGCCTCACATTGCTCGTTGAAGAAACAGTCCGCGCCCACCTCCGCCACTGCAACAGAAGAGTGAAACAGCTCGTTAGAAACAGCTCGATCAAAACAATCACAACATCTACTATCCAGTCCCTTTCATTGCCATTTTATGAAACCTATTTGGATAGTACAAACCATTTTAATATGAAAAGATGAGGAAGAAATCGCATCTTTGGGAAAAGGTTAAATGGTTGGGAAACTGTTGGAAAACGAAGACAGTGCCAGCCCATACAACCAAAATATACCGTTAGGCCAACAATTACCCGACCTAGATGTTGTTAAGGCCCTTAACGGGAGTAGATTATTAAAAACTTACAACTCGCTTTTGTCGGTCAATGAAAGATAAAATAGAAATCTCGAAACGAAGACAGTGCCAGCCCATACAACCAAAATATACCGTTAGGCCAACAATTACCCGACCTAAGATGTTGTTAAGGCCCTTAACGGGAGTAGATTATTAAAAACTTACAACTCGCTTTTGTCGGTCAATGAAAGATAAAATAGAAATCTCTATGGAACATGGAACCCTAGTAAGTTAGAATACATAAGTATCCAACCTATACCTACTGACTGTGATGGAGGAACAACAAACACCCTCTGGTGTCCTTGAACATAAAAAGCCTTTAAAAAAGTTGTTGAAAATGAAAAAGAAAAAAAAGGATTGCCATAATATCAAAGGAAAACAAAAAAGCCTTGTTTTTAATTTCCTAACTCTGTTCCCGTATAGTCTGTTCCCGTCATGAGAAAATAGACATTGACAGAAGATACAAGGGTACCTACCTACCTGAAAGAATTAACAAGCACACTAGGTAGAGACAAGCAGACTAACATACAAAAGCCAACTATGTACCTATGTACATACCCACCTACATAAGTACGTAGGTATAATTGAAATAACTATTTTCAGAGAGATATGAGACATCCTTAATAGAAGATACAGGTTATGGAACCAGAAAAATGAGGAAAGTAAAAACAAACAAACAAACAAAGAAGTACCTGAGAATTAATAAGCACACTAGGTAGAGACAAGCAGACAAACATACAAAAGCCAACTATGTACCTATGTACATAAGTACGTAGGTATAATTGAAATAACTATTTTCAGAGGGATATGAGACATCCTTAATAGAAGATACAGGTTATGGAACCAGAAAAATGAGGAAAGTAAAAACAAACAAACAAACAAAGAAGTACCTATAGTAGGCAAACTAAGCAAACATACCCAAGTATGTTTGAAATAATTATTATAATGGAGATATGATGTAGAAACAATGGAAGAGATGAGAAATGGAATGGAAAGCAGATTAAGGGAATGAGAAATAAAAGAGAGATAGGTAGGTACATATGTATAAGTATATGGAGAATGGAGTCAATAAAGATGTAGAAAGGTAGGTACATAAATGGCGAAGAAAGAGAGGAGGAGAAAGAATAGAAGAGAATGAAGAGATTCAATGTAGAAAACAACCTATATAGACCAGGGGTTTCCAACTAGCGGCCCGCGGGCCACATGTGGCCCGCCAGACCATTTTTGTGGCCCGCGAAGCTTTTTGGGATTTGTACAAACTTACCTAAATGTAAGAAAATGTTTGGTATTAAGGCAAAAATGGGCATGGAACTCGGCTCTGCCGTATGTAAGACCAGTGTAGTTATCATTGAGTCATGGAAACTGACCCCCTTTAGTGTTCAGCTACAATTAGGAGAATACTCCTTGAAAAGTTTCGCCTGCGGCGCTCAAAATTCGATCGGACTCCATTTCTGAAAAGTTGTGAGGGAGGGGGGGGGTTGCTCCCCTATGTACATAATATTATGTGGCCCGCGAAGTACCTCCGAATGAAGCATGTGGCCCGCATACACATGGAAGTTGGAAACCCCTGCTATAGACAGTCCTACACAAACAGATAGGTACCTACAGAAAACAGAAAGTCAATACTAAAAACTGAACTCCATGGCATCGAAGGCTTTTGAAACATCAAATAACATGCTGAGTGCAGATGATGTTGAAGACAGTATGGACTAAACAAAATGGAAAGCAGATAAAGTGAAACAGTTTTCCTGATCATCATCAAATCTTTCAGTCGTTCCTTCCAAGGGTACGGGTCGGCTATGTACATGTAGGTACAAGTATTTGTTCTTTCTATTGGAAATTGGGTCTGCCGCACATTGAAAGCGTATAGTCGCAAAACTTATAATAGCGCCGAGTCGCGCGATGCCTCCTGAAAATCCAAGCCTATGAAAATGAAACACACAGCCAGCCTAGCTAGCTTAGTTGGTAGTGCGTCTGCCTTGTAAGCGCTAGGCCGCGGGTTCGATTCCCGCCCGGGGCATTGGAAATTAGGTCTGCCGCACATTGAAAGCGTAGTCGCACAACTTATAATAGCGCCGAGTCGCGCGATGCCTCCTGAAGATCCAAGCCTATGAAAATGAAACACACAGCCAGCCTAGCTAGCTTAGTGGGTAGTGCGTCTCCCTTGTAAGCGCTAGGCCGCGGGTTCGATTCCCGCCCGGGGCGGATTTTATTCTGATGGGATAATGTTCGTTCTCGGAACGGCTGGCTTTCTCCTATCTGGTTCGATTCCCGCCCGGGGCGGATTTTATCCTGATGGGATAATGTTCGTTCTCGGAACGGCTGGCTTTCTCCTATCCCTTTCTTCCTTCTCGGCCATATCATGAGGAACACGGAAAGATATGGTCTTCTCCAACAAATCTTGCAAGGTAAAATCAATAGCAAGAGAGGTCCCGGCAGAACAAATTTAAAACCGAAAATGTTTCAGCATTCATCAGGTCTTTCACATCCTGGAAATATGATAGTCTGGGACGTATTTACTTACCTACGTGGGCTATACCTCTCTTTTTCACATTCTGTGTTTGATGCACGTCAAATCTAATAGGTAAGGTACCTTTTCTCCACCACATATTTTCTTCTTCTTCTTCTTCTTCTTCTTCTTCTTCTTCTTCTTCTTCTTTTTGCAGATTTTCTCATGAGATAAAGCTAGTTTTCTGGAGGAGAAAAAGGAGGAGAAGAAAAGGAGATGGAGGGGAGAGAAGGAAGAAAGAAGAGGAGGAGGAGAAGAGGAAAGGGAGGGGAGAGAAGGAAAGAAAGAGAAGGAGGGAGTGGTAACCTATGTTTGGTAGAATTTTTTAAATTAGATTTTTCACTCTGTCAGCTGTCTCCGAGGCATACTACACAGAAAGGGTGTGAAAATTCTCTCTCTTCTCTCTCTCTTTTCTCTCTCTCTACCGCTGTAGGATGTCATTAAAATGAATTGGGTGTAGGAAGAGAGTGATTGAAAGAAAGTAGAACAGGAGAGAGAGGTGCATATGTATGTATGTAAGAAGAGGAGAAAATTAGAGAGAGAGAGAGAGAGAGAGAGAGAGAGAGAGAGAGAGAGAGAGAGAGAGAGAGAGAGAGAGAGAGAGAGAGGCACGGTGCCTGGATGATGTGTTGGAACGAGGGAGGGGATGGAATGTGTTGAAAAGGAAAGGGGGAGAGACTGTGACCGGAAAGATGGGCCGAAGTTGGAACGGACGGGGGAGGGGAATAGGATATGTTAGAACGGGGGTGCGGGTGATTACTTGGCCCACAGCTGTTGAGCTATGTCCACACATGGTCGACGCCTTCGGTCGACGAGGTGAATCTATGCTGTCGAGACAGTGTACGGTTTCAGTCGACATCGATCGACCGCGTCGATTGTGGACACGGTTTTAGAACGAGGAGGGAGGGTGTCATTGCCTTAAGGTAATGTTACTAACGTCCTTGTTTGTTTGACACTTTGACAGTCCGAGTTTTCCACCTGATTGGTCAAATTTACCAAAGACCAAGTTGAGTACTCTTCACTTTTTTTTAAGAGGTTTGACAGAGGGAACTTTAACTGCTATGGTCTTACCGTCCCGAAATCGAAGAGAGAAGGAAGACAGGATAGGAGAAAGCCAGCCGTTCCGAGAACGAACATTATCCCATCAGGCCCGCCCCGGGCGGGAATCGAACCCGCGGCCTAGCGCTTACAAGGCAGACGCACTACCAACTAAGCTAAGTAGGCTGGCTTGCCCTTCTTTTAAAGGAAAATATTATGAGAGTTTGTTTAACCAGTGGGTGGAGTAGATGGCGTGGTAGCTCCTGTACTAATCCGTTGGAATACTGGTAAGTGGCATATCAATGTTTGGGATTTGTGCTTCAGAAGAGGAGAAATCGTTTCAGATTCTGAAAGGAAAATACAGCTCTACTGATGAGATTTAAGGACGTTTTAGCCCCAGCCTACTTAGCTTAGTTGGTAGTGCGTCTGCCTTGTAAGCGCTAGGCCGCTGGTTCGATTCCCGCCCGGGGCGGATTTTATCCTGATGGGATAATGTTCGTTCTCGGAACGGCTGGCTTTCTCCTATCCCTATCTTCCTTCTCTCTTCGATCGGGACGATAAGACCATAGCAGTTACAGTTCCCATCGTAGGCTTTCTCCTATCCTGTCTTCCTTCTCTCTTCGATTTCGGGACGATAACTAGCAGTTACAGTTCCCTCTGGGGTTTCTCCTATCCTGTCTTCCTTCTCTCTTCGATTTTCGGGACGATAAGACCATAGCAGTTACAGTTCCCTCTGTCAAACTCTAAGACAGTGCCGGAATATAGGGTTGAGGTATTGCTGAAACTTGAAAGTGAATTATTTGTGGTGAAGCTGAAAGCCTCTTCAACGTTTTTGTGGATATCACAGCTTTACTAAGGGATTTCTTTACTAACTCTGTCAATTTTTGTTTTTTGCCAGCCCATGAAAAGGTAGAGCTCTGCCTTGTAAGCTCTAAGTAGCAGGTTCGATTTCCGAACGGGGGCGGATTTTATCCTGATGGGATAATGTTCGTTCTCGGAACGGCTGGCTTTCTCCTATCCTGTCTTCCTTCTCAACCGTGCCCTTTACCCCAGCAGTCTAAACAAGGTCTCGTAAATCACTGCCCACAACCTCGATATTAGGGTATATAATTATCCATCATAAACTTTTAAAACAGACATCACTCGATAGCTGTCAATCAAGGACTAGCAACAGAAAATACATTGTATGTAGGTAGGTACTTAATGAAATTTTGTGTAGGTATATTGTACCTACAATCTACTTTCTAAAACATGTTGAACTTTGGTTTGATAGAGGTTTAGGTGCTGAGGTCTTTATTGATCGGGGTTTCAGCGTCCGTTCAGCGGCAAGCTATTAACTCACCCATTTTGAGTGGGGCCCGGAAAAGCCAGCAACAATTGATTGTCACCAAGAGTAAGTAACCAAATATCCGAACTTATTAGGTTTTTCTGAGACCAGGATGAGCCGAACCTGCCCTCAGGAGGACCTACCAATGAAAAGCAATCCAAGTTGCGAATCACTTTAAGAACAGAATCTAAAGTTGTGATGTGGCGAACATGGAAAATAAGTATTTTTCGAGCTATCGACCCTTTTGTGTTCTACTCTCCCCCACTGATTCGAGTGTCTAGCTGCAGGCAAAGTATCTTATTCAAGCTATTGTTCTATGTGCTTCCATTGTCCTGGGATACTGCCTATGTCAAGGACTAGCAACAGAAAATACATTGTATGTAGGTAGGGTATACTTAATGAAATTTTGTGTAGGTATATTGTACCTACAATCTACTTTTCTAAAACATGTTGAACTTTGGTTTGATAGAGTTTTAGGTGCTGAGGTCTTTATTGATCGGGGTTTCAGCGTCCGTTCAGCGGCAAGCTATTAACTCACCCATTTTGAGTGGGGCCCAGAAAAGCCAGCAACAATTGATTGTCACCAAGAGTAAGTAACCAAATATCCGAACTTATTAGGTTTTCCTGAGACCAGGATGAGCCGAACCTGCCCTCAGGAGGACCTACCAATGAAAAGGCAATCTAAGTTGCGAATCACTTTAAGAACAGAATCTAAAGTTGTGATGTGGCGAACATGGAAAATAAGTAAGTATTTTTCGAGCTATCGACCCTTTTGTATTCTGCTCTCCCCCACTGATTCGAGTGTCTAGCTGCAGGCAAAGTATCTTATTCAAGCTATTGTTCTATGTGCTTCCATTGTCCTGGGATACTCTCCTAATACTGGAGAGATCTCGACTGCTTGTCAACATCCAGAATGGCCCCATGAGCAAATAGCAAAGCTCGTCCGTTGAGAAGCGAAACTGTGTATCAACGTATTTATTGATTGTTATGTAGAAATAGAGGGAAAAGGCTGCAGGAAAGTATCCAGGATTTCAGCAAGGAAAGGCGAAAATTCTGGCTTGAGAAGGGATGCTCCAAATCTCATTGGCTGATTTCAAAATTTTCAGCCAATCAGATTCTTTTACCCAAGAGTTTAACTTAAACCGAGTTTAAACTCTTATTGTGACCACGGCCATGAATCAATTAATCACCAAAGTACCTGCTCATGCAGGTGAACCTCGGTCAAATTCTGTGTGATACTTACAGGTAGGGTTAAAGGGTATCTACAGTCTACATAGGGACAAGATAGAGCTCCTTCAGGAAAACCCTGCCACTTGAAAGAAAGCCATAAAAAATGAGGTCATAAAAAATGCATGTTTGTATTCTCAGAGGAATTTTCTTCAGTTTAATAAAAACAGTTTGATGAAAAAAAATCATAACACAACGCCGTAAATCACAAATGACATGTTTGTGAACAAAAATTAGGTACTTCTTACTTTCCGTGTTTGATGTGAGACAACTGAGACAAGCTGTCTCACAGTGTTGGAAGGAGTGAGGTTTGAACCTGTTTGGGCGCCCAGAAATAATATTAATAATAATAATAGACTCTTGAGTGGAAGGCAACCACTAGGCGAGGTTAACGCCTTAGGCGTTCTCTACCACCTAACCCTTAGAACATAAAGTAAGTAAAAGTGATGAATTGATGATATTTGTCTCTTCGCCACTACCTGTGTCCCATCCCCCATACCCTTCCACTATGTCAACAAAGTTTGATTGAATTAGCTTCGTAAACTTTCGAAGCTTTTATGACAGCTTGGAGTGAAAAGCGTTTGTTTGTTTTATTATTCACAAGGGCTCAAAATTGAACAAAGGCTAAAGCCTAAAGCTCTAAGTCAACAGTGATAATATTGATAGTACTTGGATTTCATTGTTAGGGTCGATCACAGGTATTAAATGCAGTGGCATAAAATGGAAAGTTAGGTAATACCTAGGTACTCGTTTTTTAGTCCGTCCTTCCTTTATTATTACAATAGTAATAAAAAGGTATAAGGGACGGACTATTGTATTCGCTTCGGTGTCTGTATAATATCAGGGCTCCTTCCATGTCCCACCTCTTAGGTGAAAAGACCACAGGTTCAAAGTTTTTCTCTGTAAAGCCGTGTCCACACATAGTCGACGCCATCGTCGATCGACGGTGACTGAAACCGTAGGTACACTGCCTTGATAACATAGATTTTCCTCGTTAATCGACGGCCAGTCGACTATTTTTGGACACACCTTCAAAATGTATTATCACTTTCAAAATATTTTAAAAAATATCTAGAGGCGATTTTGTTTCTCAGACGAAGATTTAAGGAAAAGTCTTGACAGGGGCTTTTCGTTATAATTATGCCGAAAACTTCATCTCCGGATGAGAAGTTCAAAGGTGAAGGGGAGAATGAGTGGATGTGTGGAAGAGGGAACTAACACCCGTATTTATGAACAAGTTCTTCAGATCGTTCTGAGAATTTACTTGAGAAAAAACGTACTCAGAGGTAATCACGTTCTGAGCCGGTTCAAAATAGAATGGTATTTATAAACAAGTCCGATAAGGGGTAAGACCGGTTTTACCTAAGATGATGCTAAGCGTGTGGTACGCGTTGGCAACACTGTAATTTTACCCGGGATTTGTCAAAACAAGTATTTTCATTTGGAATGATAGCATGTTGCATGCACTAGTTCCCCACGGATCACTGAAGTTAGGTAACGTTGCGCGTGGTTAGTACCTGGATGGTGACCATCTGACCCCTATACCTACCTACCTTGAATTTCTAAGTAGTATTGAACAATGAACTGTAACCTACAAGTAGGTATGTACATAGTATCTACATAATACCACGAAAGAAAATTGTCTGCAATAACCGTTATGTTGAGCTTTAAAGTAAGTAAAAGTGATGAATTGATGATATTTGTCTCTTCGCCACTACCTGTGTCCCATCCCCCATACCTTTCCACTATGTCAACAAAGTTTGATTGAATTAGCTTCGTAAACTTTCGAAGCTTTTATGTCAGCTTGGCGTGAAAAGCGTTTGTTTGTTTTATTATTCACAAGGGCTCAAAATTGAACAAAGGCTAAAGCACTAAGTCAACAGTGATCATATTGGTACTTGGGATTTCATTGTTAGGGTCGATCACAGGTAAATGTAGTGGCATAAAATGGAAAGTTAGGTAATAGGTACCTAATCGTTTTTTTTTTTTTTTTCTGGAAATATGATAGTCAGTGAAAAGCGTTTGTTTGTTTTATTATTCACAAGGGCTCAAAATTGAACAAAGGCTAAAGCGCTAAGTCAACAGTGATGATATTGGTACTTGGATTTCATTGTTAGGGTCGGTTAGCTTAGTTGGTAGTGCGTCTGCCTTGTAAGCGCTAGGCGGCGGGTTCGATTCCCGTCCGGGGCGGATTTTATCCTGATGGGATAATGTTCGTTCTCGGAACGGCTGGCTTTCTCCTATCCTGTCTTCCTTCTCTCTTCGATTTCGGGACGATAAGACCATAGCAGTTACAGTTCCCTCTGTCAAACCTCTTAAAAAAAAAGTAAGTATTTGGTACTGGCCTTTATGTACTGAGAAATGTACAGAGGAAACTCAGGAAAGAGAGAGAGAGAAAGAAAGAAAGAGAGAAGAAAAGAGAGGGGAGAAAGAGAGAGAGAGAGGGAGAGAGAGAGAAAGCCAGAGGGAATTAAGAGATGAGAGAATTGAGAAACGTAGAGAGAGAAAGATGAGGGGAAGAGAGAGAGAGAAGAAAAGAGAGGGAGATAGAAGAGAGAGAGAGAGAGAGAGAGAGAGAAAGCCAGAGGGAATTAAGAGATGAGAGAATTGAGAAATAGAGAGAGAGAGAGAGAACTCACAAAGACTGTCGCCTACCACCCTCTAACGCCCCACCCTTAACGTCATGTACCTTCTAACATTGTTATTGCCCCCGCTATAACCCACCATAGCTCTGGATGCATACTAGTTGCGTATAGAACGACCTTGGACATGCTACCTACAATAGACTTTGAAAAAGATGCACATAGGTGTGATTGCGTAGGTACACTTTTATACTAATTGCGTACACTTTCAAAAAGTAAAAAGATGCTTGGACATGCAGGCTATGAATTTTTATAGCTAAAACCAAATAACTACCTATCTTTTTATAGTTCAACGGTTGTTAAAGTTAAAACTAAACACTTGGAGTCCATTTTTCGAGCCTTACGCGAATGGTAAGTTGTACGCAAGTAAACTTGGGTGCCACTAACACCCCTCACCCAAATGGCGTTACCCCTACTGTTCCTATATAACATTACCGACTATTCCCCTCACAGTACTACCCCTACCACTGAAACTACTCCCCCTCCCAAAGTACAACCCCTACCACTCAAACTACTACCCCTGCCAACCGCAGAAACCTTAATGAGTGACAATTTGGCTCCGTGCCCTGAATGGGGATAACACTTTAGCATTTCTGTCACACCACAACCACATAGCCTCTATTGGAAAGGTCATCAATACTTCAGGACTGCTATACCCTCGGTCGTTATTATCATTGTCTTGGTCACACTCTTCTGGTAGGAGGTCCCGGGTTCGATGCCAGACGGTAGTTTCTCTGTCTATCTGGCTCTTTCTCTCTCTCTCTCTCTCTGACAAGGAGATGACAGGATTAAGTGGATAATGGAAGAAATAGAAAAGAGCTTTCCTTTAGATCTCATTGGTATCCACTAACTTGTCCTAGAATTAGGAAAACAAGGCAGGTTTTCATTATTAATAAAATTTAAGTAGTGGATGTCACAAAATTACCAAATGAAATTAGTGGATGTGACAGATTTACCAAACGAAATTTGTGGATGTGACAGATTTACCAAACGAAATTAAACAGTCTGTCAGCCAGTTGGAACGTGAGTAGCGGATGGCGGAAAACGCTTAAGACCTAGGTCTGTCAGACCATCTGAGAGACCTAGGTCTGTCAGACCATCTGAGAGACCTAGGTCTGTCAGACCATCTGAGAGACTCTCTCACAGACTCAGGACCGGTGTACGTAGACGAGACGGTCTGAGCGTATTATGAGGCAAGCATAAGAGCCCATGAGCGTATTATGAGGCAAGCATAAGAGC
This sequence comes from Diaphorina citri, assembly GCF_000475195.1. Lineage (NCBI taxonomy): Eukaryota > Metazoa > Arthropoda > Insecta > Hemiptera > Psyllidae > Diaphorina > Diaphorina citri. Next base: position 84,559 of record NW_007378516.1, read on the forward strand.
CCATGAGCGTATTATGAGGCAAGCATAAGAGCCCATGAGCGTATTATGAGGCAAGCATAAGAGCCCATGAGCGTATTATGAGGCAAGCATAAGAGCCCATGAGCGTATTATGAGGCAAGCATAAGAGCCCATGAGCGTATTATGAGGCAAGCATAAGAGCCCATGAGCGTATTATGAGGCAAGCATAAGAGCCCATGAGCGTATTATGAGGCAAGCATAAGAGCCCATGAGCGTATTATGAGGCAAGCATAAGAGCCCATGAGCGTATTATGAGGCAAGCATAAGAGCCCATGAGCGTATTATGAGGCAAGCATAAGAGCCCATGAGCGTATTATGAGGCAAGCATAAGAGCCCATGAGCGTATTATGAGGCAAGCATAAGAGCCCATGAGCGTATTATGAGGCAAGCATAAGAGCCCATGAGCGTATTATGAGGCAAGCATAAGAGCCCATGAGCGTATTATGAGGCAAGCATAAGAGCCCATGAGCGTATTATGAGGCAAGCATAAGAGCCCATGAGCGTATTATGAGGCAAGCATAAGAGCCCATGAGCGTATTATGAGGCAAGCATAAGAGCCCATGAGCGTATTATGAGGCAAGCATAAGAGCCCATGAGCGTATTATGAGGCAAGCATAAGAGCCCATGAGCGTATTATGAGGCAAGCATAAGAGCCCATGAGCGTATTATGAGGCAAGCATAAGAGCCCATGAGCGTATTATGAGGCAAGCATAAGAGCCCATGAGCGTATTATGAGGCAAGCATAAGAGCCCATGAGCGTATTATGAGGCAAGCATAAGAGCCCATGAGCGTATTATGAGGCAAGCATAAGAGCCCATGAGCGTATTATGAGGCAAGCATAAGAGCCCATGAGCGTATTATGAGGCAAGCATAAGAGCCCATGAGCGTATTATGAGGCAAGCATAAGAGCCCATGAGCGTATTATGAGGCAAGCATAAGAGCCCATGAGCGTATTATGAGGCAAGCATAAGAGCCCATGAGCGTATTATGAGGCAAGCATAAGAGCCCATGAGCGTATTATGAGGCAAGCATAAGAGCCCATGAGCGTATTATGAGGCAAGCATAAGAGCCCATGAGCGTATTATGAGGCAAGCATAAGAGCCCATGAGCGTATTATGAGGCAAGCATAAGAGCCCATGAGCGTATTATGAGGCAAGCATAAGAGCCCATGAGCGTATTATGAGGCAAGCATAAGAGCCCATGAGCGTATTATGAGGCAAGCATAAGAGCCCATGAGCGTATTATGAGGCAAGCATAAGAGCCCATGAGCGTATTATGAGGCAAGCATAAGAGCCCATGAGCGTATTATGAGGCAAGCATAAGAGCCCATGAGCGTATTATGAGGCAAGCATAAGAGCCCATGAGCGTATTATGAGGCAAGCATAAGAGCCCATGAGCGTATTATGAGGCAAGCATAAGAGCCCATGAGCGTATTATGAGGCAAGCATAAGAGCCCATGAGCGTATTATGAGGCAAGCATAAGAGCCCATGAGCGTATTATGAGGCAAGCATAAGAATAAATATAAAATTTCCCTACTTCTAACCTCTGGAATGTAGAATTATTCTAGAATTTAGATAGAAGAATCCCCTAAAGTTCTTCTGAAAGAGTCTGAAGACAAAGTTATAAGTTCTTCTACACATATTTTTACTCTTACATCCTCTTCGCACTAATGAAGCAAGTACATTATGATGTAACATGTTCACTTGTTCACATGGGGTGCTTATAAATTTCTCCTATAGGGTGTCCGTAGTCTCGTACATTTTCAAACAGGGTGAATCACCCTTAATGTAACACCTGGGTGGCCGGGGAAAATCCTTGGAAATTAAAGGTAGAGAAAATGGGGAAATTGTAAATGCAATGGGAATTTGGAATTTTGGAATGCTCTAAAAGTCTAAAACAATCTGGTGAATCAGTCACATCCACTAATTGAAAAAATCGGTTATTTTGGCACATCCACCATTTTTCTTCTTTTTCATTATTATTTATTTTTATTCTTATTTTTTCTTTCTTTCTTTCTTTCTTCCTTTATTACTTTCTATCTGGGAAGACTTTTACATTCTTTAAAAGTTTAGATTTAGAACTTTTCACGAGATATGTTTCTCGTAAAAAGTTGTCTTTAACATTCTCTCCTTAGTACATATCCACTTTCTTCTTTCTAGATCAGATTCGACAGTTTAAAAAAAGCACTAATATCTAAATCTCTCGAACATACCTAACCTAAATTACTTACTTTCCTGAGCATACCTACCTAATTGTCAGCTAGTCAGCTACACAGCTACCCTATTTCCCTAACACCTCAATCTCCCGTTCATAATTCACCCCCGTGGCATGTTCTCTTATCTCATTAGATTAATGAGATCTGTATGTCATAAAGTCGGGTGTAGAGTGGGGAAGTAATAAATAAAACACTTCGGTACATAGAGCGAGCGATGAGCAGATGATGTAGCGCTTTGCTTTCTCCCGTTGTGGGAGCTCGGAGGGGGATAAGATGAGAAGCTAAACCAGAACGAAACAGAGATCACAACTCTAAGAAGTAAGAAGCTTTCTTTAAGAAAAAAGGAACCCCTCCTTAGTCGCCACAATTGTAGACAATTATGTCTACAGTTTAGACAAGGAGTAAAATCAGTAATAGAGAATGATTGTATAGCAGTATTATCTTGTCAAGATGAGAAGCTATACCAGAACGAAACAGAGATCATAACTCTAAGAAGAGTAAGAAGCTTTTTTTATGAAAAAAGGGACAATACTTTTTTTCCTTGATGACCTTGGTTTCTAGGCCTGCCCACTCAAGTAGATGCTTATGCATGGCTGTCACAGGCAAAACTGAACGTACTTGACTGCCCGACCTCAGAAAAGTCTTGAAAAGAGTAAAAGAAACTAGATCTCTTCAATTTTCACCGGAGCGGATTTTATCTGAAACACATCGTTCTCAGGACAGCTGGCTTTCTCCTATCCTGTCTTTCTTCTCTCTTCGCTTTCGGGACGATAAGACCTCAGCAGTTAGGTACCTACAGTTACCTCTATTAAACCTCTTAGAAAACTTGGTCTTCACTACAGTCTTCCTTATAATATGAAGCCCAAACTTCTTTAAAAAAGAAAAAAAGAACAAAGGTCTAATATTTAACCCTTTGACTCACCAGGTCCACATTTGTCATAGTGGTAACTAGACTGGCAATAAACCCGATTTCTTTCATGATATGCTAGGCTGTGTTAGGCCCTGCAAGGAGCTGAGGAGCATTTGCCTCTCCGTGCTCCTACTCCCTCTTTTCTTTTCCATTATTCCCCCTCCTCCTCTTCTTTCTCCGCCTCTTCCTCTTTCTCTTCCTCCTTCTCTTCTTCTTTCAGATCTCACCTCCTTCTCTTGCTCTTTCTCCTCCTCTGTATTATGAGGCAAGCATAAGAGCCCATGAGCGTATTATGCTAAGTAGTATTGAACACTGAACTGTAACCTACAAGTAGGTATGTACATAGTATCTACATAATACCACGAAAGAAAATTGTCTGCAATAACCGTTATGTTGAGCTTAAAAGAGAAATGTAAGAAAAAGGGAAATAATAAAAATGAGGTGGAGGAAGTAGAGAGAAAGAGAAGAAGAGTATGTGTGAGAAGAAAAAAGTGAAAGGAAGAAAACTGAAGAAAGAAGAGAAGTGGAGGAGGAGTAGGAAGATAGAGAGGAGGAGAAGGAGGAAGAAAAAGAGTAAGACATACAAAGACTGTCACCTACCACCCTCTAACGCCCCACCCTTAACGTCATGTACCTTCTAACATTGTTATAGCCCCCGCTATAACCCACCATAGCTCTGGATGCATACTAGTTGCGTATAGAACGACCTTGGACATGCTACCTAAAATAGACTTTGAAAAAGATGCACATTGGTGTAATTGCGTAGGTACACTTTTATACTAATTGCGTACATTTTCAAAAAGTAAAAAGATGCTTGGACTTGCAGGCCATCAATTTTTACAGCTAAAACCAAATAACTACCTATCTTTTTATAGTTCAACGGTTGTTAAAGTTAAAACTAAACACTTGGAGTCCATTTTTCGAGCCTTGAGGTGATTGAAGAAAAAGAGGGAGGGGTACAGAGAAGAACAAGAAGTGGAGGAAGAAAAAGAGGGAAGGATACAGGATGAAAAGAGCAAGAAGTAGAGGGTACTAATGAGTGACAATACGATGATGAAGGACCGTCACCCTTCCAGTCTTTCACCACAGTCACCCGAGTGGTCTATTATAATTATGAGACCAGTGGTGGAGAGAATAGGGATTCGAAACTCAAGGTAAAATGAATATACCTTGCTTATCCTGCCCGTATAGGACTAGTCCCTTTACCCCAGCAGTCTAAACAAGGTCTCGTAAATCACTGCCCACAACCTCGATATTAGGGTAATTATCCGTCATAAACTTTTAAAACATACATCACTCGATAGCTGTCAATCAAGGACTAGCAACAGAAAATACATTGTATGTAGGTAGGTACTTAATGAAATTTTGTGTAGGTAAATTGTACCTAAAATCTACTTTTTTAAAACATGTTGAACTTTGGTTTAATAGAGGTTTAGGTGCTGAGGTCTTTATTGATCGGGGTTTCAGCGTCCGTTCAGCGGCAAGCTATTAACTCACCCATTTTGAGTGGGGCCTCTCTCTCTCCTTCTTCTTCTTCTCCTTCTTTTCTTTTCTCTCCCTCTCTCTCTGCCCAGCACCTAGATACTTACCTACCTACTGATCTAGCAACGCACCTCTATAGGAATAGGTAGGTATACCTATAAGCCTACCTTACCTATTCTTGATTCAAGATGGCGTAAAGATGAAATGCATGAAGAAGTCAGGAGCTCGTTAATTAACGCGGCACTCGTCAAGTCATCCGATGTTAAGCAACGAGGAGCGAGGAGAAAAAAATGGGAAAGTGGCAGAGAACCAACGCACCCCTATAGGAACAGGTAGGTATACCTATAAGCCTACCTTACCTATTCTTGATTCAAGATGGCGTAAAGATGAAATGCATGAAGAAGTCGGGAGCTCGTTAATTAACGCGGCACTCGTCAAGTCATCCGATGTTAAGCAACGAGGAGCGAGGAGAAAAAAATGGGAAAGTGGCAGAGACGGGCAAAATCGCCTGAGTAAAAGACTGACGCTATGACTTGACGAACGTTTGGCGTTGTAAGTCAGCTACAGGTAGAACTTGGGATTTCGGAAACATAAAGTATTATGTTTAGGGCTATTGCACTACAAAACAGAGAATGAGTAGATGTGTGGAAGAGGGAACTAAGTGGACACGGAGATGACAGGATTAAGTGGATAATGGACTAAATAGAAAAGAGCTTTCCTTTAGATCTCATTGGTATCCACCAACTTGTCCTAGAATTAGGAAAACAAGACAGGTTTTCATTATTAATAAAATTTAATTCGTGGATGTCACAAAATCACCAAATGAAATCGGTGGATGTGACAGATTTACCAAACGAAATTAGAGGATGTGACATGTTTACCAAATTAAATTAGTGGATGTGACAGATTTACCTACCAAACGAAATTAAACAGTCTGTCAGCCAGTCGGAACGTGAGTAGCGGATGGCGAGAAAAGCTTGAGACCTAGGTCTGTCAGACCACCTGAGAGACCTAGGTCTGTCAGACCATCTGAGAGACTCTCTCTCAGACTCAGAACCGGTGTACGTAGACGAGACGGTCTGAGCGTATTATGAGGCAAGCATAAGAGCCCATGAGCGTATTATGAGGCAAGCATAAGAGCCCGTGAGCGTATTATGAGGCAAGCATAAGAGCCCATGAGCGTATTATGAGGCAAGCATAAGAGCCCATGAGCGTATTATGAGGCAAGCATAGGCAAAGCTCGTCCGTTGAGAAGCGAAACTGTGTATCAACGTATTTATCGATTGTTATGTAGAAATAGAGGGAAAAGGCTGCAGGAAAGTATCCAGGATTTCAGCAAGGAAAGGCAAAAATTGTGGCTTGAGAAGGGATGCTCCAAATCTCATTGGTTGATTTCAAAATTTTCAGCCAATCAGATTCTTTTACCCAAGAGTTTAACTTAAACCGAGTTTAATTGGGCCACGGCCATGAATCAAATAATCACCAAAGTACCTGTTCATGCAGGTGAACCTCGGTCAAATTCTGTGTGATAGGTACTTACAGGTAGGGTTAAAGGGTATCTACAGTCTACATAGGGACAAGATAGAGCTCCTTCAGGAAAACCCTGTCACTTGAAAGAAAGCCATAAAAAATGAGGTCATAAAAAATGCAAGTTTGTATTCTCAGAGGAATTTTCTTCAGTTTAATAAAAACAGTTTGATGAAAAAAATCATAACACAACGCCATAAATCACAAATGACATGTTTGTGAACAAAAATTAGGTACTTCTTACTTTCCGTGTTTGATGTGAGACAACTGAGACAGACTGTCTCACAGTGTTGGAAGGAGTGAGGTTTGAACCTGTTTGGGCGCCCAGAAATAATATCAGGGCTCCTTCCATGTCCCACCTCTTAAGGTGAAGAGACCACAGGTTCAAAGTGTTTTCTCTGTAAAGCTATGTCCACACATTGTCGACGCCATCGTCGATCGACGGTGACTGAAACCGTAGGTACACTGCCTTGACAACATAGATTTTCCTCGTTGATCGACGGGCGGTCGACTATTTTTGAACACACCTTCAAAATATATTATCACTTTGAAAATATTTTAAAAAATTATCTAGAGGCGATTTTGTTTCTCAGACGACGATTTAAGGAAAAGGGGCTTTTCGTTATAATTATGCCAAAAACTTCATCTCCGGATGAGAAGTTCAAAGGTGAAGGGGAGAATGAGTGGATGTGTGGAAGAGGGAACTAAGTGGACAAGGAGATGACAGGATTAAGTGGATAATGGACTAAATAGAAAAGAGCTTTCCTTTAGATCTCATTGGTATCCACCAACTTGTCCTAGAATCGGAGCGGATTTTATCGGAAACACATCGTTCTCAGGACAACTGGCTTTTTCCTATTCTGTCTTCCTTCTCTCTTCGCTTTCGGGACGATAAGACCTCAGCAGTTAGTTACCTACAGTTACCTCTATTAAACCTCTTAGAAAACTTGGTCTTCATTACAGTCTTCCTTATAATATGAAGCCCAAACCTCTTTAAAAAAGAAAAAATAACAAAAGTCTAATATTTAACCCTTTGACTCACCAGGTCCACATTTGTCATAGTGGTAACTAGACTGGCAATAAACCCGATTTCTTTCATGATATCAAAACTTTAACCCTTCGACTCACCAGTTCCACATTTGTCATAGTGGTTGGTGACGGAAAATTCGGGTAGGCATTGACACTGCTTGCTCCCCTCGTCACAAAAGGAATTCTCCACCCCGCACTCCTTGGTCTCCACGCACTTGTCTCCGAACTTCTTCTCGCCTCGTCCCGCCATTGAATCTGGAACACGAAGGGGTTAAGTGGCAGAGAATGACTCAAGAAATTCTTTGATAAAGTAATTATAAGTATAGTACAAGTTTTAGTCAATATAGGAAACTGGAAATTTACACTTTGATTCCTAGTTATTTTAATAATAGTAAAAGTTTATTTACGCCAGCCTAGTTAGCTTAGTTGGTAGTGCGTCTGCCTTGTAAGCGCTAGGCCGCGGGTTCGATTCCCGCCCGGGGCGGATTTTATCCTGATGGGATAATGTTCGTTCTCGGAACTGGCTTTCTCCTATCCTGTCTTCCTTCTCTCTTCGATTTCGGGACGATAAGACCATAGCAGTTACAGTTCCCTCTGTCAATCCTCTTTTAAAAAAAAAGTTTATTTATACTGCTCAAATATAACTAAAAAGTCCCCCTTCTAGGTACCTACACTATTATTCAAACATTTTGGGGATGAAATTCCATACCTCAGCTAGGGTTGAACTAAAGCCCTCCTGATTATCCGGTGAGCATATTGACTACTACATAATACTACACCAAAATTTTCTAAATACAGAATGGGATTAATGCCTGAGACATTCTCTTCCATCCAACCTCTAATCTTCATTGAAAGTAATTTCAAGTTTCCGAGAAACTATCTGAGTTTCTGAGAAACTATCTGAGTTTCCGAGAAACTATCTGAGTTTTTGAGAAACTATTTGAGTTTCTGAGAAACTATTCAAGTTTCATATGTTAATAAAAAAAAAAGTTTCCGAGAAACTATCTGAGTTTCTGAGAAACTATCTGAGTTTCCGAGAAACTATCTGAGTTTTTGAGAAACTATTTGAGTTTCTGAGAAACTATTCAAGTTTCATATGTTAATAAAAAAAAAAGTTTCCGAGAAACTATCTGAGTTTCTGAGAAACTATCTGAGTTTCCGAGAAACTATCTGAGTTTTTGAGAAACTATTTGAGTTTCTGAGAAACTATTCAAGTTTCATATGTTAATAAAAAAAAAAGTTTCCGAGAAACTATCTGAGTTTCTGAGAAACTATCTGAGTTTCCGAGAAACTATCTGAGTTTTTGAGAAACTATTTGAGTTTCTGAGAAACTATTCAAGTTTCATATGTTAATAAAAAAAAAAGTTTCCGAGAAACTATCTGAGTTTCTGAGAAACTATCTGAGTTTCCGAGAAACTATCTGAGTTTTTGAGAAACTATTTGAGTTTCTGAGAAACTATTCAAGTTTCATATGTTAATAAAAAAGAGCCCCCGGGTTCACATCCCGGGACTGGCTGAAATCAGAGAGAGTGAGAAAATTCGAAATATTAACCCTTTCGTTGTGGATAAGCTTCATATCCCAGGACTGGAGAGAAAAAAATGACAAATTAAAATATCAAAAAGTCAGCGCGCAATAATGTTGAATGCTTCTTCTACCTTGCTTCTTCTAATTATGCACTAATAAACCCGAGGTTCTCAAAATTTGAAATTCGCGCCACTCTTGTGAGCACAACATGGCGGTTTGTTTACATTTTTTTAAGGATACGCTTTTATAACACGTGAGGTATAGGGTACCCTCCTTCCACTACTTGAGCTCCTTGATCCTAAACAAATAAAGTTCGTTCCCGGAACAGCTGACTTTCTCCTATCCTGTCCTTCTTTCTCACTTCGCTTTTGGGACAATAAGGCCTTAACAGTTACAGTTCCCTGTATCAAATCTCTAGCTAGTCTAGGAAAAAAGAGGAAGAAGAAGAAGAAGGAAGAACAAGAAGAAGAGGAGGAAGAAGAAGAAGAAAGAAGGAGGAAGAAGAAGGAAGAAGGAGAAGAAGAAGAAGAAGAAGAAGAGGAAAAAGAAGAAGAAGAAGAAGATGAAGAAGAAGAAGAAGAAGAAGAAGAAGATGAAGAAGAAGGAAGAAGAAGAGGAAGAAGAAGAAGGAAGAAGAAGAAGGCTAGGTCGTAGGTTTCCTTATTCATTGTCTTTTTTCCACAGACCCCAAAAGTCCATCAGTGCTTCCATCATCTTCCGGGAAACTTGGGGGGAGCAAAAAACTCACAAGTGAACATCACAATGTCACAGAAGTATCACAGCTAGCAACTAGGAAGGCAAGCTTTTTGTTCCATCCCCTTCGTCCCTTGTCCCAGGGCCGTCAACAGGGTGTTCATTCGGCCCCATTTGCACCGGGCCCAGGCTCCTAAAGGGGACCCGGGGTCAGCTGTTTTTAAGAAGGCAAATAAATACGACTACATTGATAGTATCTTGTTCAAGAAAAAGGAAAAAGAGAAGAAGTGAGGATGGTCTGATTGTTGGCGTTACCACTGTGGCCCGGCTAGTCTTTGTTCGACCCTGCAAGGAGCTGAGGAGCATTTGCCTCTTTTCTTTTCCATTCTTTCTATCTACTCCTCCTCCTCTTCTTCTTTCAGATCTCACCTCCTTCTCTTGCTCTTTCTCCTTCCTCCTCCTCCTGCCCCTGCTTCCACTGTACCTCCTTTCATGTCTTTTATATTCTTTCCCCTCCCCCTCCCCCCTCCTATTCTTCTTCTCTTCCTCTCCCTTCTCCAACACCCTCCTTTCTGACCTCTTCCATTCTTCTGCCCTCCCTCCTCCTCCTCCTCTTCCTCCCCTCCCCACTTTGTCCTCTGACAGAAGAAGATGGCAGAACAGTTGCATCTATTCGTTTTAGCTGGCAGAATGCCAAGTATTGAGGAACGTGGGGAAACTCCTAGGACAACACTCCTTTAGGGCACTGGGTCCTACTGTTCCTTCTTTTCCTATTCTTGATCCTTTTTTTCGCTTCTCCTTCTCCTAATCTTCCTCCTCCTTCCCCTTCTTATTTTCATTCTCCTACTTCTATTCCTCTGTTTCTCCTCATTCTTCTCTTTCTTCTCCTTCCTCTTCCCCATGATTGTTTTCCTCCTATACTCTTCATCCTCCTTCTTCTTCCCCTCCTCTTCCACCTCGTTCTCCTACTCCTCTACTTCCTCCCCTCCCTCCTTTCTGGCCTCTTCCATTCTTCTGCCCTTCCTCCTCCTCCTCCTCCTCCCCTCCCCACTTTGTCTTCTGACAGAAGAAGATGGCAGAACAGTTGCATCTATTCGTTTTAGCTGGCAGAATGCCAAGTATTGAGGAACGTGGGGAAACTCCTAGCACAAAACTGAAACACGGCCCGTCGAAATTTGCCGTCGAAAATTTTATGCACACTTTGTCGGAAATCACAGAAAATTAGTTGGAACTCGCGGAATATTTGTTGAAATTTCCGAAAAAAAAATTCACGCCCTGAAGTGTGCGATAAAAAAATCGAAAAAGGACCTTTAAAAACCTCCCTCTAAAAACACGTTTCGACGGTCGAAAACACGGATTATATTCGCCTTTTATCCACGGGCGCACCTCCCGAAGTTGACTGTCTGAGACATTCTCAGATACTGCGGGTTGCGGGCATATTCGAAACAAAGGCGCCTTAACTCCTAAACTCCTAGGACAACACTCCTTTAGGGCACTGGGTCCTACTGTTCCTTCTTTTCCTATTCTTGATCCTTTTTTTTTTCGCTTCTCCTTCTCCTAATCTTCCTCCTCCTTCCCCTTCTTATTTTCATTCTCCTACTTCTATTCCTCTGTTTCTTCTCTTTCTTCTCCTTCCTCTTCTCCTCTTCCTCATGATTGTTTTCCTCCTATACTCTTCATCCTCCTTCTTCTTCCCCTCCTCTTCCACCTCGTTCTCCTACTCCTCTACTTCTACTTCTATTCCTCCTCTCCTACTTTTCTTCTTCCTTCCTCTTTTTCCTTCCCCTCATCCTATTCTTCTCTGATGATATGTATGGGGTGGGGAGGGAAGGATGTGGGTGTTGAAGCTTGAAGGATAGTTGATGGACATATGAAGTAACTAGTGAGGAGGAGCTTTGTCCCACTTCTTCTCTGGTGATATGTATGGGGTGGGGAGGGAAGGATGTGGGTGTTGAAGCTTGAAGGATAGTTGATGGACATATGAAGTAACTAGTGAGGAGGAGAAGGAGAAAGAGGAAGAGAAGGAGAAATTAAGTTGGAAATTGATGGAGTTGATATGAAAGATGGGTGTTGTAAAATGAGCACGGAAGAGGAGGAGGAAGCCATAAAAGAGCGAGAGGAGAGAGGTGTGAATGAGTTTTGGAGAAGGGAGGATAATTTGTTTTTATGTAGGTGGGGAGGGACTTACCTTTATGGCCTTTATGCCTGGTACGTACATCTGTAGATAACTAAATCAGAAACATAGATGGAGTTGATATGAAAGATGGGTGTTGATAAATGAGCACGGAAGAATTTGTTTTTATGTAGGTGGGGAGGGACTTACCTTTATGGCCTTTATGCCTGGTACGTACATCTGTAGATAACTAAATCAGAAACATTTTTTAAAGGTCGCGGGATTCTCCCCCAACACTACCTTTGTACCCTATGTCGTGAAAGTTTGCCTTTTGATATTACCTATGCATAGGCTTGCCAAATATCCAAAATGTCGATTCGGGACGCGAATCCGCGAACATAATTGCCAAATCCGCGAACATAATCGATATGCATAGGCTTGCCAAATATCCAAAAAGTCGATTCGGGACGCGAATCCGCGAACATAATTGCCAAATCCGCGAACATAATCGCAAAATCCGCGAACAAAATCGCCAAATCCGCGACGATAATCGCCAAATCCGCGAACATAATCGCGAAATCCGCGAACATAATCGCGAATTTTTAAAGTTAAAAAACGCGTCCCGAATTTTTTCTGGGACAAAAACGGAAATTCGGGACAAAACGCCCCAAAATGAAAAACTGGAACGGGACGCCAGGACACCCCTTTAAATTCGGGACTGTCCCGGCCAATTCGGGACGTTTGGCAAGCCTACCTATGCATGGACTATAGGTATGTGATGTAGCTATTAGGTATGGACATGAAAAAAATGCTGCTTTCCGGATGGGTGATTATACGAAGACCCTAGCCTCAAGAGTACACACTTCCTGTTTCCAAATTTTTTATGCGAATTATTTATGAGTGCGATTTCATGTTAAAGTCCATCAAAACCACATCCCCTTATTTGTTATTTATGTGAGAGGACAAGTGAAAATACAATCCCTAAACTTCCTCTTCCTGTCACATATCCCTATCCTCCTCCTCCCTTTTCTCTTCCTTGTCCTCCTCTTCTTCTAATCCTCTTTCTTCTCTTCTTTCACCATCTTCCTCCTCCTCTTCTTCTTCTTCTTCTTCCTCCTCCTCCTCTTCTTCTTCTTCTTCCTCCTCTTCTTCTTCTTCTTCTTCTTCTAATCCTCTTTCTTCTCTTCTTTCACCTTCACTTCTTCTTCTTCTTCTTCTTCTTCTTCTTCTTCTTCTTCTTCTTCTTCTTCTTTTTCCTTCTCTTCCCTTTCTTCTTCTTCTTCCTCTTCTTCTTCTTCTTCTTCTTCTTCATCCTCCTCTCCTCTTTCTCTTTTCGTTCCTTTGGTTTTTTTTTTTCTCATCTTCTCTCTTTTCCTGGCGTTTCACACCCTATGGGACCTATAGAATTTGAGACTATTGTGGACTGGACTTGTCTTGATATTTTGCTGATAGAAAGCTGTGCTGACTATTTGGGATTTTCGGGCCTATTTCTGAATTCTAAAAAGACTTCGATGTATTAGACTATGGAAAAAAGGGACTTTTCAGTCTCATTCTGGCAGGATAAACAATGTACGAGCACCTGTGTATACTTATTCGTATATTAAGAAGTGCGGTAGCGCTCCGCCCCGCCATGTCAAGAAAGTTTGACCGTTCTCTTCTAGGTATTCTACCTTCGAATAGTCTGATTAACGTAGACCCTGGCGCTGCTTAGGGTATTCCTATTCCACAACATTCCCCCTACCTCTCTCTGCCGATATTTCATCAAGCCAAAGTAGTTTTTCATTACGTATTCATGAGGTAGGAAAAAAACCCTCATCTTTTACTTCTCTCAGAAAAGCAAAGAGAAAAGCACAAGATTGAATACCTTCTTGTCAAGCTTTGATGAAGTCATGAGAGAATTTCAGGGTAGGAGAGAAGAGAGAGGAGAAGGAAGAGGAGGAGAACGAATTGGACAGAAAGGAAAGGAGAAGGAAGAGAAATATTAGTGAAGAGAGAAGAGGAGGAGAAGGAATAGGAGAGAACAAGCTGGGCCCGTCCCTCCGGGAATTTTTTAGCCCGTAGTTTATTCGATCGTGATTAGAGAAAATCAGTACCTACATATACTTATGTACCTACCTAATTTGTTTAATATTCAGTTTATTAATATTCTTGATTTGATTTTTTGATTTTACTTTCATGTAATGATTTAAAATCAAGACTAGAGCCCGTTCTCCCTTTATTCCCATTTGATTTTTCGATTTTACTTCATGTAATGATTAGACTAGAGCCCGTTCTCCCTTTATTCCTTTATTCCCAATATAATAAGTCACCCATCCATTTATTGGCCTTGCTCGGCGTAGCTTAACATAGGTGACGCGAAAACCGGTCTTAAATTATCGACTGAAGTGTTATCTAACCACCATTTTCGTGTTCCAGGTAAAAAGACCTTTAATTTGATATATAGGTCGACCAGCTTTGGATAAGCCTTCTATGGGGACAGACTGATGACACCGAAGCGAATACAATAGCCCGTCCACTATACCTTTTTTTATTACTATCGTAATAATAAAGGAAGGACGGGCTGTTTATTTATACTGCTCAAATATAACTAAAAAGTCCCCCTTCTAGGTACCTACACTATTACTCGAACATTTTGGGGATGAAATTCCATACCTCAGCTAGGGTTGAACTAAAGCCCTCCTGATTATCCGGTGAGCGTATTGACCAGACTACTACATAATACTACACCAAAATTTTCTAAATACAGAATGGGATTAATGCCTGAGACATTCTCTTCCATCCAACCCCTAATCTTCATTGTGTTGTATAAAAAAGTTGAAAAGTAATATTTCAAGTTTCCGAGAAACTATCTGAGTTTCTGAGAAACTATCACCTTCTTCCCTTCTTCTTCCTAGCCTTTTCCTATTTAAATAGGGTCGGTGTTTATTGCCAGAATGTTTATTGCTATCAACAACTATTGAATATACTTACTGGTCGTGGTGGTGAGGGGGTCTACACCCAGGGCCCCCACCACCAGTAGCATCACCATGGCTTAAAAAAAAAGTTTATTTATACTGCTCAAATATAACTAAAAAGTCCCCCTTCTAGGTACCTACACTATTATTCAAACATTTTGGGGATGAAATTCCATACCTCACCTAGGGTTGAACTAAAGCCCTCCTGATTATCCGGTGAGCATATTGACTACTACATAATACTACACCAAAATTTTCTAAATACAGAACGGGATTAATGCCTGAGACATTCTCTTCCATCCAACCTCTAATCTTCATTGAAAGTAATTTCAAGTTTCCGAGAAACTATCTGAGTTTCTGAGAAACTATCTAAGTTTCCGAGAAACTATCTGAGTTTCTGAGAAACTATCTGAGTTTCCGAGAAACTATCTGAGTTTTTGAGAAACTATTTGAGTTTCTGAGAAACTATTCAAGTTTCATATGTTAATAAAAAAAAAAGTTTCCGAGAAACTATCTGAGTTTCTGAGAAACTATTTGAGTTTCTGAGAAACTATCACCTTCTTCCCTTCTTCTTTCTAGCCTTTTCCTATTTAAATAGGGTCGGTGTTTATTGTCAGTCTCTTCCAGGCAGCCCTGAGAATCTATCAACAACTATTGAATATACTTACTGGTCGTGGTGGTGAGGGGGTCTACACCCAGGGCCCCCACCACCAGTAGCATCACCATGGCAACCTCGGGTCCCCATATCTGCATTGCAAGCTGCGGTCCTGATAAGCCCCCGGGTTCACATCCCGGGACTGGCTGAAATCAGAGAGAGTGAGAAAGTTCGAAATATTAACCCTTTCGTTGTGGATAAGCTTCATGTCCCAGGACTGGAGAGAAAAAAATGACAAATTAAAATATCAAGAAGCCAGCGCGCAATAATGTTGAATGCTTCTTCTACCTTGCTTCTTCTAAGTATGCACTAATAAAAACGATGGTTCTCAAAATTTGAAATTCGCGCCACTCTTATGAGCACAACATGGCGGTTTGTTTACATTTTTTTAAGGATACGCTTTTATAACACGTGAGGTATAGGGTACCCTCCCTCCACTACTTGAGCTCCTTGATCCTAAACAAACAAAGTTCGTTCCCGGAACGGCTGACTTTCTCCTATCCTGTCCTTCTTTCTCACTTCGCTTTTGGGACAATAAGGCCTTAACAGTTACAGTTCCCTGTATCAAATCTCTGGGTAGTCTAGGAAAGAAGAGGAGGAAGAAGAAGAAGAAAGAAGAAGGAGGAAGAAGAAGAAGAAGAAGAAGGAAGAAGGAGAAGAAGAACAAGAAGACGAGGAGGAGGAAGAAGGAAGAAGTAGAAGAAGAAGATGAAGAAGATGAAGAAGAAGAAAGAAGATGAAGAAGAAGGAAGAAGAAGAAGAAGGGAGAAGAAGAAGAAGAAGAGGAAGAAGAAGAAGGAAGAAGAAGAAGAAGAAGAAGAAGAAGGCTAGGTCGTATATAGGTTTCCTTATTCGTTGTCTTTTTTCCACAGACCCCAAAAGTCCACCAGTGCTTCCATCATCTTCCGCGAAACTTGGGGGGAACATCACAATGTCACAGAAGCATCGCAGCTAGCAACTAGGAAGGACAAGGAAAGCTTTTTGTTCCTTCCCCTCCTTGCCTTGCTCCAGGGCTGTTCAAGGAGAAGGAAAGAAGGGAGAGGAAGAGAGAGGGAATAGAAGGAGGAGTAGGATAGAAGGGAGAGGAGGAGGAGGATGAGAAGGAATAGAAGAGGAGGAGGAATAGGAGATAAGGGAGGAGATGAGAGAAGAGATAGAAGAAGGAGCTGGAAGAGAAGGAGGAGGAGAAAAGGGAAGAGGAGGAGGAAAAGAGAGATGTGGGAGAGGAGAAGCGAAGGAGTAAGTAGAAGATGAGTAAAATAGAAGAGAAGGAGGAGAAGGAATAGGAGATAAGGGAGAGAGGAGAAAGATGATGATTTACTTTATTTATGAGGTATCCAATGTTGTAGAAAGCCATCAATCTAGTCTTCTAGTCACAGCATCACATCATCAGTAAAGAAATGTGGGACAGGTAGGGAGTTTCCCAGTTACATATTTCCATATTTATTATGATGATGTAAAGTACAGGTATTTCTTCCCCGTTTATTTTCCGTTTTTCATAGTTAGGTTGTTCATTTGTAATAGATAGTAAAGGGAAACCGTTTATATTGTAAATAAATAAATAAATACAGGTATGTAGGTACCTAAGATATACTTGTAGGTATAGTAATAAGTACCTAGGTATAGTTAGTTATGTTATGTGGGTAGTTAAATAAAGGGATGAGATGAATCAAAATGAGGGACGGACAGTGCATTTACACTAGTGCCGTCAACTTTTGATCGTTTAAAATTGGCGGAAAGAAAATAATAAAAATAAAACTACCTAGACTTGGTGGGGACGTATTTTAGTCCATGAGTGTTGAGACTGTTGAGTCTGTATCTGTACATACCTGCAGAACCTATCCTTGCTATTTAACACCTGTAATACCTGTAAATCTACCTACCCTTCCTAATTAACACCTGTGCGACCTTCTCACCTGTTTCAATCTATGTTGACCGTAACCGAATCCACATGAACTGACCAAATCCACTTATTCCTGCATCGCCAACAATTCGCAGTCATTGGCCATTATTACTTCACTCACCGAGATAAAAAAAACACAAAACTGAACCTCGGCCCGTCGAAATTTGCCGTCGAAAATTTTATGCACACTTTGTCGGAAATCACAGAAAATTAGTTGGAACTCGCGGAATATTTGTTGAAATTTCCGAAAAAAAAATTCACGCCCTGAAGTGTGCGATAAAAAAATCGAAAAAGGACCTTTAAAAACCTCCCTCTAAAAACACGTTTCGACGGTCGAAAACACGGATTATATTCGCCTTTTATCCACGGGCGCACCTCCCGAAGTTGACTGTCTGAGACATTCTCAGATACTGCGGGTTGCGGGCATATTCGAAACAAAGGCGCCTTAACTCCTCTGTCCCTCCCCTCTTCTGCTTTTTTTACTATTTCCCCTCCTTCCCCTACTTCTTATCCCTTCTACTAGTTTTTCTATGCCCCTCTCTCTCTTCTACTACCGTTTCTCTGTTACCTACTTTTCCTCTCCCCCTCCCTTTATTTCTTTCTCTCCTCTTCCGTCCACTTTTATTATCTTCTCCTCACGTCCCTGTTTCTTCTAGCCGCGCCTTCTGTAATATTTCCGTCTTTCCTCTCTCCCCAACTGTTCCTATATCTTTCCTCTTTCTCCTCCTTTTCGTATCTCGATTCCCCCTCCTCTTCTCGTTTCCCCTCCTTTATAGTTATTCCTATGATTTCCCCCTTCTGGTGTTTCATAAAGCCCCTCTTCCCCCTAATATTCCGATTACCTCACTCTTTCTCTATGTTCCACTTTGCCCTGGTTCCCCTCACCTTTCTTAGACTTTTTCTTACCTTTCTTCTTCTTCTTTCTTCTTCTTCTTCTCTCTCTTCTTCTTCTCCTCTTCTTCTGCGAACATAATCGCGAAATCCGCGAACATAATCGCGAAATCCGCGAACATAATCGCGAAATCCGCGAACATAATCGCGAAATCCGCGAACATAATCGCGAAATCCGCGAACATAATCGCGAAATCCGCGAACATAATCGCGAAATCCGCGAACATAATCGCGAAATCCGCGAACATAATCGCGAAATCCGCGAACATAATCGCGAAATCCGCGAACATAATCGCGAAATCCGCGAACATAATCGCGAAATCCGCGAACATAATCGCGAAATCCGCGAACATAATCGCGAAATCCGCGAACATAATCGCGAAATCCGCGAACATAATCGCGAAATCCGCGAACATAATCGCGAAATCCGCGAACATAATCGCGAAATCCGCGAACATAATCGCGAAATCCGCGAACATTATCGCGAAATCCGCGGACATAATCGCTAAATCCGCGAACACAATCGCGAAATCCGCGAAGATAATCGCCAAATCCGCGAACATAATCGCGAAATCCGCGAACATAATCGCAAAATCCGCGAACAAAATCGCGAAATCCTAAATAAAATACCGGATGGTTCCACGCGATTTCCTCGCAATGATGTATAGGTACCTATCTTTGTAGAGTCTAGACTCTGGGCTCTAGGGTGTAGGCAGTAGGGTGGACTCCGAAAATGATGCATCCACCCCCCATCCCCTCAAGAAATTCCTGGATACGGGCCTGCTCCCCTGTGTATGTGGCCTGCGAAGTACCTGCCAATGTAACATGTGGCCCACATACTTACACAAATACACATGGAGGTATGAATATATTTTATATTCATGCCTCCATACACATACCTACACATGGAAGTTAGAAATCCCTGTCCTAAGAAGTAGGTAAGTTCCTACCTACCTATACTAACCTCTTTGCGCTCAATGTCCATTTGAGTGGACAAAATTTTTGTAGTAGTAAGTGCCCGGGCTAGAAATAATTTTTGTAGTACTAAGTGCTCTGTGTCCATTTGAATGGACATTTGACCTTGTCTACAATAATGGCGATTATAGATGAATAATAAAAAGTGCGTCACTTATTTATTTTTTTTTTTTTTTATTTTTTTTTTTTTTTATTTTTAAAAACTTCTCTTGGTTCAAATGGACATTGGGCGCTTAGTACTACAAAATCTAACTTTTTAGTCCGTCCTTCCTTTATTACAATAGTAATAAAAAGGTATGTATAAGGGACGGACTATTGTTGAGCTTGAGCGCGAAGAGGAGTATAATTAGGTGAGTACCTACTTTATTTTTCTAATTTATAATATTTTGAGGCACGCAAATAAAATTCCGCTTGGTTCTCTTCCCTCTCCCTCCCTTTCTCTCTATTCCCCCTCTTCCTCTCTCTCCCCCCTCTCCGTCTCTTCCATTCTCTTTTCCGTCTTCTCTTTTCCCTTAATTCCTGTACCTACCGTAAACTGAGGTGACTTTGCACCACTTTTACCTTGTTATAACTTTGTAACCAAATAGTTTTCAGCGTTAAAAATGCTATGAAAAGGTAGCCAAAGGGTTTAGCTTTATTTTTAATTAATTTGATTATAAATTTAGGTTGTCCTTCTATTTTATTATTATTTTTTTTTTTTTTTTTTTTTTTTTTTTTTTTTTTTTTTAAAATTTTTGGGCAAATTCTCCCTTGGGA
>NW_007378516.1:104431-105584 GCF_000475195.1 Diaphorina citri
TTGTTGTTGTTGATGTTTTTAAAGGTAGGTAAGCTATAAAGGTAGGTTGGAAGTAGCAATGACACACTACGCAGACTTAGTGCCTTTCCATTAGTGTACATTTAATTTTAATGTAGGCCGTGTGTCATGCCATTAGGACTAGTACACTCGAAGGTAGGTGGGTTAGGTAGGTCACAAAAAGTATTGGGATACCTATAGAATATACCTAGTTATAGATTGATAATAATGTTTCTACCAATGCCTACTTCCCAAGTACCTATACGTAACATTATCTCACAACTATTAAGTGGATATTATTACAACTTATTATCGCACTTTTAAAAGTTAGTTAGCTTAGTTGGTAGTGCGTCTGCCTTGTAAGCGCTAGGCCGCGGGTTCGATTCCCGCCCGGGGCGGATTTTATCCTGATGGGATAATGTTCGTTCTCGGAACGGCTGGCTTTCTCCTATCCTGTCTTCCTTCTCTCTTCGATTTCGGGACGATAAAACCATAGCAGTTAAAGTTCCCTCTGTCAAACCCACTAAAAAAAAAAAAAAAAAAAAAAAAAAAAATGGACAATATTAAGCAGAAAATAACCATCATTCCCGGGGCAATTCCCCTATCCTCTTCACGCCCAATGTCCTCGCCCGAGGACAAAATTTTTATAGTGCTATGTGCCCAGGTATCAAAAGTGTTTTGTGGTACTATGTGACCGGTGTCCTCGCCCGAGGACAAAATTTTTATAGTGCTATGTGCCCAGGTATCAAAAGTGTTTTGTGGTACTATGTGACCGGTGTCCTCGCCCGAGGACAAAATTTTTATAGTGCTATGTGCCCAGGTATCAAAAGTGTTTTGTGGTACTATGTGACCGGTGTCCTCGCCCGAGGACAAAATTTTTATAGTGCTATGTGCCCGAATTTTTTTTTTATAGAATGACGTCAAAATTTCTATTTTTGTAAAATAGAGGACTTTTAAACTACATCTATAACAAAAATATTGTTCAAGTATTAAATTAAACCTATTTTATGACCTCTCAAACTTTGTCCTCGCTCGAGGACGCTGGGCACAACTGATGTCTCAATTAAATAAAATAAAAAGATAAAATAATAAAATTAGGTACCTTTTTCAGAGGTAACATTTTTATTTTTTATTAGAATAGCAATAACATAAACAA
>NW_007378517.1:0-29911 GCF_000475195.1 Diaphorina citri
ATTATCTTACAACCTAAAGGTCCGCATTTTAAAAGAACTTACAAAGGATAGAAAAGTGGATCTGTTCAAGGCCACAGAAGAGAGCAAATCCCCTCTGTCTCAGCATGTCCACATCATCCTGTGGTAGTCGCAACACTACAGTTCTTCCTTTTTGTTCCACTTTGGCATTGATGATTCTCCAATGAGCTGTACTGATGTCCGAGTTTTGAATCTCAAGTAATGTGAGGACATCCTCCACCCTCTTGTTATTACAATAGCTGGGGAACCTTGTGATGACCTTGACAGTCTTCAGAATCTTGCTGGCCTCTCCTACCACCAGCTTCGACTCGTACAACGTGCCAATCGTCCTCACACTGTCCTCCAGCCATGTTCTCGTACTGGAGGTGACGCAGGTTAGCAGTACTGCACCACCTTTGTACCTCCAGTTTCTCATCTGTGGTCCCACACCATCCTCCAGTGGCCGAACCATATCTGCCAGCTGGGATGCAAGTGAGACCGCATCTTCCTCAGAGAGTTTGTTTTCTGGAAATCCTTCCAGTATGACTGCCATTTGGTGCATGGTGTCTTCACTGTAAGAGAGCCTCTGCTTCTTACCGTCAGATTGCTGGTTCAGATCACCTTCAAAGATAAATAATTATTATTTTGTTATTCATGTTGTAGCATTTATCAAAATAGACAATATGGTCGTTCATACGGTAAAGGCAGAAAGCTCTACTTTAGTTTTAATTTTGATAGAATTTCCTTGCATACACAGAAAACGATGAGTGGTACCTATCTTACCTGTCTAAATGCCTTACAATCACTTTAACATTAATCGCTTAACTACTTATTATGTTACTTATTTCTGGTCATAATGCGTTCATAAATAGGTAATCAAAATGTTATATTTACATAATATTTAGGTATAGGAGCTAAACGTATGCTTAGAATGTTAATAATTATGATATCTACCTATCTAAAATCAATTGTTTTATTACTACAGGACAGGTTTAATCTGTCAATGTTTAAACCTCTCAACTTCTTGGCAGATACAACACAATATTTAACAAACCATTGAATCATAACTCAACGCACAATGACATCATTTAAACATCGATAAATCATTGAAAAATATCAATTAACACCAATTCTTGTTGATAAACATGTTGACACAATTATCTGGATTCTGATTGGTTCTCGTTTGAAGGAAATGAAACCGAAATCTTCAAGTTCAACCACAAAATATTTAGTAGGTCTTTGGGTTCATAAATTCATAATCAGTGTCATAATTTTAATTTTATGGTTGTCATAAATATTTTACATCAAGGAAATTGATGACTCGTGAATTTATTGATTTTTACATAACCGTGCTTCGATCAGTACCTGCCTATCCCTACTTGTTATGTACATTGTACCTACTTAGTCATCGATAAATAGTCTGTATTTAGGTATCTGATGGGTTTGGTGATTTAAAAGAACCAAGTAAACTGATTTAAATATTGTTTTCAGTTTTTATTTAGAGAGAGATTAAGAAACAGATTTAAAATTAAATTCTGGTAGGTATCTAGTCCGTTCAGATGTTTAGAATTTGTTTAGGAAGTCAAAAAATGTTACTTGGCAGGAATTTTTGAACTTAAAAAGCTCCAACGTTCTTCAAGGTTCAAGATATTTAAGAGCCTACTTGCATACATCGATCGCATTGATACTGCATGCAAAAGGAAATGAGTTTCTAGAATGAAATAAACATTAAAGACATACTAATCCTTAAGAACAAAGCTATGAAAGCTTTAGTAACCTTAGAGAAGGGACTCTCCGAACAATAAAACAAAGAATGCATCACCAATACACCATTCACTTTAAGCCAGATATTGGGGGAAACCTTAAAGTTAACAGAGTTATAGGCAGGTGGACTATACCTACATGAGAACCGCCATTTGTTTTTTACGACTTTCCAAGAGTTTCTAAGTTCTAAGCTGTGGGCGCTTTGGAAGCTTTGGTCTAAACACGGTGTAAAATACTATCTACCACCTGGTAATTACATGGACCTCACATTTGATGTGACGTCATCGCGTACGGGAGCGTATGCCGTGACGTCAAAGTTCAAGATTTACCAAAATTTTTAAATGGATTTATCTCGGGATCTAGAAGTCGTGGAAGAAAAAGAAAAGTTCCGGAATCCCTCATTTTCCCAGCTTTTTGACTTTAAAACATCACCCAAGTAAGCGCAACTGTTCTATTTTGGGTAGGAGGTAGGTAGTCTTCCTATGTTTCACAGATGAAGGTAATGGCCCAGAATAGTTAAGCCCTTAGGAGCAAGTAGCTATCTGAGAACTGAGAAATGCAACCCATAATGAGATTTTCAGCACTGAAAACTACCTACCTATTGGGCAACAATTAATTTTTGTAAAAAACATTAACTCACATACTAAATAGGTATAGGCATCTAAAATACAAGTACCTAGATAAAATCAATAATGGCTATGAACGCCCATAGGTATAACTGCTGATATGACCATGTTTACTAGGTATTTACAGGTCAACGATGGGCTATGAATAAACCTGGTAATGGAATACAGAAATAGCTGAAATAAACAAGTAATTATGTGGAATTCGAAAAGATAGACTACATAGCTCTAGGAACCTGTAGTTTAGTTTTTAGTTCTATCCTATTCTCTGCTGGGGATCGGACGGATGTATGATTTCCTAGTTTAGTGGTACTGAACAGGACTAGGTGATGTTTTGGTGACTATTCTGAGGTAACATGGAGTTGACTATCACTATGAGAAAATCGTGGCACTGTTCTGCCTAGCCAGCTTGGAAGGTAGCGCTGCCTTGTGAGCGCTAGGTTGCCGGTTCGATTCTCGCCTGAGGTGAACAATCCTACAGATGGCTTCTCGGAACGGCTGATTCTATCCTATCCTCCTCAGATTTCGGGACGGATCTCTGTCGTTACAGGTCCCTCTAATAAAACCATTTTTTTCTTTATTTCTTTTCTTGTAGGTAGGTATGTATTTATAACACATTTGTTAAATACCCACTCGTTAGCATCATTGTCTGCAAACTGGATTCTCACATTTTGTACTTGAGGTGTTCACTTATGAAACACATCATGTTTTTAATTATTAAGTCTAGTACTATGAATGTACTTGTTCTTAGGTTTACACTAACACTAGAGTTGATAATTATATGCACTAACATAACTTTCCTCAAGTCTCCGTACACATGTGATACTTTGTAATGAACTAATGGTGTGATACATTACAAGCTCATTTATTCCAACTAGTCATGGTCACGACTGTCGAGATTCTAACCGCAAGTATCGCGTGCCAGGTTGTTAACAATGAAACTGATCTATCAAATTATTATATTATTATTTATTTATTAAAACAAAATGTGGGCAAAGGTAAATCAGCTAGGTATGAGTCCAAATTTTGAAACTGATTTCTTTCTTCTTCTTTTTCAAAATCCAAAATACCTAGGTATTCTAGAAGATAGATACCTAGTTGCCGTACCTACACTGCCTATATTGTATAGGCCGTTTTTGGAATATCAAACTGTTTATGAAATAACTAATGTTATGCAATTTCTTTCTGTTCCAGAATGGATCTCAAAGACAAGTGTGCCATCCGGGTTGAAAATGCGTACAAACGGCACTCGTCCAAACTACCTTATGTTCTGGATAAGCTATGTATGACCGTGCAGAAATCAACAATGTAAGAAGGATTATTATAGTGCCCTAAAAGTTATGTCAAATAAAAATGAAGTGTATTCAAAGTTATGTAGGTAGGTACGAGTATATTCTAAAATATATATTAAAAAAATTGTACCTACACACATTTGGTAGATATGTAGGTAGATGTCATTTCTGTGTTTTCAATGTTCATCCAGTTAGTGGAGACGCCAAAACTCCTACTTCGGAGTTAACTGACGAATCCTATGAACGGTATTGAATTGGTACAATTAGTGGAGATGCCAAAACTCCATTATAGTGCTTCATTTAGAATTTTAGACTGTCTTCATTCAACTAGATTGGTAGGACAGGTGGATTCTTTATTAGGAGGAGGTAGAACAAGTAGTCCCTTTATTTTAACAGTTTAATATTACTCGTATAGCACCGTTTTATTGTCTACCTACAAATATCAAAACAAAACACTTTTGAGTAACCAAAAGTATATTTTTAGCCTACAGCACAACGTAAGGTGAATCATTTTTTGGCGATGACCAATGAAAAATGGCTCATGCCATGATCCTGTTCTAGTTCTAGACCTACATTCGAGCAGGATAAGAGAGTTCTCTTTACCCGCTCCTTAGGCCAGCCCCTCACTATCAGGTAGACCTGACAGGTACACCTGATCAGGTCCGCCTGATCAGGTCCGCCTGATCAGGTCCGCCTGATCAGGTCCGCCTGTCAGGGCTACCTGATGGTGCGTGTGCTCATTAAGTATCAGATAGACCTGACATGTGGACCTGATCAGCTGTACCTGTCAGGTATACCTCTGATAGTGAGTGGCTGGCCTTATAAAACTCTCAAAAATCCTTTTTCAAACCGGTTT
Organism: Diaphorina citri; assembly: GCF_000475195.1. Lineage (NCBI taxonomy): Eukaryota > Metazoa > Arthropoda > Insecta > Hemiptera > Psyllidae > Diaphorina > Diaphorina citri. Next base: position 4,533 of record NW_007378517.1, read on the forward strand.
CCCTTTTCCGTGGTAGAAGATGATTATGTGATATACATCATATATACACCGGTATAGACTTTTAGTGGAGATGCCAAAACACGTGTCAATCGAGATGAACTATAATTTTTCGAATTTATGTTGCACCTAAAAGTTTAATACCTCTGATAGTGAGTGGCTGGCCTTATAAAACTCTCAAAAATCCTTTTTCAAACCGGTTTCCCTTTTCCGTTTTCAGATACAGTTTACTCGGCGCCAGCGGTTGTGGTAAGACGACTCTCCTCAGTTGCATCACGGGTCAAAATGTCCTCAACGGAGGCAACATTCATCTCAGCATCACCAGCAAGAAACAGTTGGGCTTCATGCCGCAACAGATCAGCTTGTATCCGGAGTTCACTATTGATGAAATGATCTGCTATTATGGGCTGATCTACGGGATGAGTCTGCAGCAGATAAAGGAAAAGGCCGAATATCTTCAGGCTCTATTGCACTTGAACCATTTCAAAAGAAAGTGTGGATCTCTCAGGTAATGATATCATTTTTATCAACTTTGCGGCCTGGTAAATCACAATACTAGTTACTCTGGGGTTTCGTCGGTGTGGCCGAACCGCCCAAAAGCCACTTAGACCTTTTATCGAAACACGTCCTAAACGGATCAAAGGTGTTGCCTAAACTTGACCTAATACAGCTAATATCAATACAATGGTGTTTGTATATTAACATACAAAGTAAGTCTGTAGATATTGGGATTACACATTCATGGAAGATTTTGGCAAAAACACAAAATGGCCTGAAGTTCAAACCCATTGAGAATTCAACCGAACCAAATTCCTTTCGATTTCCGAACCCAATGTCAATTTTTCAACCTGATGTAACATGCATATTAGTATTTTAAACATGCACTCATGTTACTGAAGTTAGTCACTACATGACATCTCCTGTATTGTTGTAAAGTTGGCTCGATGCCGAAATCCATGTCTGATACATCTTGGCTCCATGTCCATACTGTTTGGTGTCCTTCTTTGTTTGAAACCAAAGTTTGGTTCCAAATGACGTAATTATTCGGACAGGATTGTTCTTCATGTTTCCATATTGAAAACAGGTCTTAAACAACACAACCCCATGTGGTGAAGTAGTTCTATAGTTTTATATCCGTGTGGAAACCAGTCATTATTCTGGTAACTGGTAATTTTTACAACCCAAATTGGTTTTATCAGGATTTCCTTTTAGACCTTTTATTATTCTCCAAAATATTGAAGGCCTGAGAAAATTTTCGAAATTTGAACCGCTTTCTCATTATCATTATATTAAGGCACATCCTTTCCTATCACTGCCGATCCGGTATTTGAACTTAGAGCTGTGTCCACACATAGTCGATCGGCCATCGATCGATGTCGATTGACACGTCCACACTGCCTTGACAACATGGATTTTCCTCGTTGATCGACGGCCGGCCGACTATGTTTGGACACACCTTGACACCTCCGGGTCAAGTCGACCCTACTCAGCCAGAGGGGCGGGAGAACAGGTATTCAAAATCTTCTCAACTTGTCCATTTTTCTTTCCCAGTGGCGGTCAACAAAGGCGGGTTTCCCTGGCCATTACGTTGCTTCACGACCCAGAATTGCTCATATTGGATGAGCCAACTTCGGGCATTGACCCCGTCATAGCTGAAGAAATATGGAATCATCTCTTGTATTTGGCGGAAAGTGGGCGGACCATATTGATCACGACACACTACATTGATGAGGCCAAAAAATCACACATGGTAACGTAAACAAATTTATGGGACGGAAAAATAACTTTAAATAAACTAATTGAGGGGGGGACTGAGGGGGGGCGGGGGGGATTTTCATTATTTAAGCCTGGATTCTTGTTACTAATGTCATTTCAGGGTACGAGCGACCTGCCAAAAGGTTTAAATCTGCCTAATTGAAGGGGAAAAAATGTAGTTAATTTTACGATCTGTAAATTTTGCATGAACTTAGTAAGTACCTACTGTACTAATGTTCATGATTTGACTTGGACTTCATAATTTGACATGAACCTCCGGATGCAAAGTCACCCGTGCTAACCACTAGACTTTTATAATTTATTTTTATTCCAGATTGGTCTAATGAGGAAGGGCATTCTCCTGGAAGAGTCCCCTCCCAAAGTTTTGCTGGAAAAGTACAACATGAAATCTCTGGAGGATGTGTTCCTGTTACTGAGCAGTAAACAGCAACACGACAGAATTGAACAGAGGCGAAAGAGTATAGGAGTAGAAGCGCACAGAAAGCAAAGCGTTCTGCTGGTAAGTTGTCTTTGTCTGTAAGTACCAAAGAACGGTTGACAGCCGGCTGGCGCTTCGAACTCTTGACGTTCGCGCGCCTCCCAGCACTCTAGATACAAGGGAAGTGTTTAAGTACAAGTTTACATTTTTTTAATATCTTATCAATTTCGAGTAATTCCGTTTCATTCCAGGTTTCCTATGGCCGATCCAAGCCATACAGGAGCACACCCGATACTTGGCCAACTTCTTGCCTCTCACCTATCCGATTGACTCGTTCCGTAGCATAGTGTTCCGAGGGTTCGATATCTTCCACTGGCAAGTTTATTACGGGTTTTTATCCTCCACGGGATGGATTGTGGGCTTGACCCTCGTTTGTTGGATTCTGCTCAGGTATAAGAACGGCTTGGTTTAACCAACCCCGAGTTCTGGTCTGTGGCGTTTAAGTGTCTAATCATAAAGAGGGAAATTATCTCACTTACTAAGCTTTCCAGTTACTTAACCAAAGGGAAGAGGGAAATTATCCCACTGACTTAACCAAAGAAGAAGTTATCCAAAGGGAAGTCTAATCATAGTCTATCGGCCGTCGGTCGATATTGATCGACGAGGAAAATCTATGTTGTCAAGGCAGTGTGGACTTTTCATTCGACCGATGACGTGTCAATCGATCGATGTATGGACACACCTTAAGGATTTTCCAAATGGCTGTCATACTGTTAGAGAATCTCCAATAGAGATATGAAAATCCATCGAACAATCCCCAGCTCTGCTTTGACTTCTTTAGGTGTTATGATCATGCTTGAGAAGTAAAGCAATCGTTTGTGAGAGGCGGCACCACATTCGCATTTGATGTGCTCTGCCGTTTCTGGTGCCGTTTGCAGAGACGGAAGGTTACATTATTAGGAGTAGGTATTATAAATATGTATGTGTCTATATGAAATTACTTGCCACTACTGTCAAGAAGAGTGATTAATGTGGAGAGTAAGGTGTGAGTTGTTGGCATTCGAGGGCAACCCTTGAGTATGAAAATGTTCATGCCTCCACGCTTAGATATTACGTGTTCTTGAACCGGTGAGTTCGAAGAACACATGATTATTTCTTGATCTTTTTCCTTTGTATATTATACTTTACTAACTTTCTATTATTTTATTTTTGTAACTTGTGCTGTAAATACGTTTTTATTTTGTTTCATTACTGGGGTTTCGTCGGTGTGGCCGAAACGCCCAAAAGCCACTTAGACTTAGACCTTTTATCGAAACACGTCCTAAACGGATCAAAGGTGTTGCCTAAACTTGACCTAATACAGCTAATATCAATACAATGGTGTTAGTATATTAACATACAAAGTAAGTCTGTAGATATTGGGATTACACATTCATGGAAGATTTTGGCAAAAACACAAAATGGCCTGAAGTTCAAACCCATTGAGAGTTCAACCGAACCAAATTCCTTTCGATTTCCAAACCCAATGTCAATTTTTCAACCTGATGTAACATGCATATTAGTATTTTAAACATGCACTCATGTTACTGAAGTTAGTCACTACATGATAAAATGGCCTGAAGTTCAAACCTATTGAGAGTTCAACCGAACCAAATTCCTTTCGATTTCCGAACACAATGTCAATTTTTCAACTTGATGTAACAATTGTAACATGCATATTAGTATTTTAAACATGCACTCATGTTACTGAAGTTAGTCACTACATGACATCTCCGGTATTGTTGTAAAGTTGGCTCGATGCCGAAATCCATGTCTCATACATCTTGGCTCCATGTCCATACTGTTTGGTGTCCTTCTTTGTTTGAAACCAAAGTTTGGTTCCAAATGACGTAATTATTCGGACAGGATTGTTCTTCATGTTTCCATATTGAAAACAGGTCTTAAACAACACAACCCCATGTGGTGAAGTAGTTCTATAGTTTTATATCCGTGTGGAAACCAGTCATTATTCTGGTAAACTGGTAATTTTTACAAACCAAATTGGTTTTATCAGGATTTCCTTTTAGGCCTTTTATTATTCTCCAAAATATTGAAGGCCTGAGAAAATTTTCGAAATTTGAACCGCTTTCTCATTATCATTATATCAAGGCACATCCTTTCCTATCACTGCCGATCCGGTATTTGAACTTAGAGCTGTGTCCACACATAGTCGATCGGCCATCGATCGATGTCGAAAAACAAGTCTAAAACAACACAACCCCATGTGGTGAAGTAGTTCTGTAGTTTTATATCCGTGTGGAAACCAGTCATTATTCTGGTAACTGGTAATTTTTACAACCCAAATTGGTTTTATCAGGATTTCCTTTTAGACCTTTTATTATTCTCCAAAATATTGAAGGCCTGAGAAAATTTTCGAAATTTGAACCGCTTTCTCATTATCATTATATTAAGGCACATCCTTTCCTATCACTGCCGATCCGGTATTTGAACTTAGAGCTGTGTCCACACATAGTCGATCGGCCATCGATCGATGTCGCCCGGCCATTCTCATTCTGGTGATCTTCTATATGCCCTTCCTCTTTACGACGAGTGCTCTGATCATGGAGAAATCCAAAGGCATTATCGAGAGGAGTATTATCGCCGGTAAGGAAGTGGTGTAACCTCATACCTCAGTCCCGCAGGGGGGTTAGTGGTTATCTTTATAGATGTGCTCAAATTTCAATGATCCATTGCAAACTCTTGGAAAAATGGTGTTCCATTAGCCAATATTTCATGCTGGTGGGTTAAAGAGTAGAGTTGTTCAAGGAACAAGCCACTGCATTTGCTGTTTTGTAATATGTAGGTATGTATTGAATTTTGCTAATTTCAGGCCACCAGTATCAAAAAGTTAGAGTCAGATTTTAATCCAGAATTCCTCATAAGGATGATACGTGACCATCAAGTGTGATCACTCTAATTAGAAAGATTCTGAAAAGTATTTAATAGATATATATACCTAAGTCAATCGTTCCCAAGAAGATGGGCCTATGTTATTTTTGCTACTAACATTCAAGTATTCTTAAACCAAACCAAAGATGACAAAAGAATAGCCTCTCGCCATCATAATTTACCTGAAAATAGAGCAGGAGGAGGGAAAAATAACACTACACCCCAATCTTGGAGAGGACTAAAAAGTCCCTGGATCTGTTGACCTGACCATTAGACTTTTCAGTCCCTCGACCACAACGGACTGAAGACTGAAAAGGCCCTTGACCACAAAACAGTCTCACCAATGTTTTGTGTACATATTTTGTTGTCTGTTAGTAAATACATATAATGGAACAACTTGTTCTAAGCTGACAGTCTTAATAAAGCACTACTTATAATTGACTTTTCAGTCGCTGGACCACAACGGACTGAAAAGTCCCTTGACCCCAAAACAGTCCCATCAATATCTCGTATATTCTGTTGTCTATTAGTATAATTGAACAATTAGTACAATGGAGCAGTTGCAGTTGGGTAAAAATTATGAATAAAAGGTCGATTCCTACGTAAAAAGTTGTGAAAAATCCAAATCCGAAGTCAAAACTCCGAAAAAGTAACTTTAAAAGGTCGAAAATTTAATTTTTAATTGCCGTTCTAATTAAAAAGTTCAAAGAGTGGTGACGTCAGACTTAATGTCAAAATGCGCAGAAACGCTTGCGCACAAAAAAACGAAGCGGGAGTCATGAATTATGACGTCATCGCCTACGGGAGCATATGCCGTGACGTCAAACTTTACGATTTACCGGTATTATTTAAATCGATTTATCTCGGTATCTAGAAGTCGTAGAAGAAAAAGAAAAATTCCATTGGTCCTCATTTTTCCTGCTCTATGACTTTGAAACATCACACAAGTAAGCGCAACTGATCTATTACTGTAATGCCCACCACTTACGCTCAGACCGCATGACTGTTCTAACTACACACACAGTTCAAGATACTTTGCACTTTGCTGAGTCTGTGGTTGAAGTGGTGATCCACATTATTAATAGCTCTTGCAACGTTCGTAAATGGGAAAGGATTTATGGTACCGAGCTCTTGAGGTGTCTAATGTCTAACATACTTGAGTCTCGGGTACCTACCTATTACTATTGTACAGTTGAGACTTTACTCAAAATTCAATTAGGTAGTCTACACTAAAAATGTCATCTAGGTAAGTACCTCTGTATCTAATAGAAGAGCGTCTTCAAAATGACCTTTGACCGAAAACCACTTTCGTTTTTTGCAGGAAAAGTTCGAGTTGCCCAGAAAATGCAAGCGGTCTTTGCAAAGCAAGGAGTACTTCCGAGGGAGCAGGATGAAAGCTCAAATTTGGAAGCATCTACTTTGGATGAAGGGCAACCCAGGGTGAGAAAAAAATTAACTCTCTCTAACTCTTGTGACAAGTCTAGAGGAAAAATTAGTGGAGATGCTAAAACTCCCAATAGTCCGAATCATTTCACTAGGGTAAAACTTTCGTTATGTGTTATGAGTAGAGATGCCAAGGTACTACGTACTAGGCATGATCAATTTTACTCATATTTTCTTTTCGGTATTTCCCTTCTTTTGAAGCTTGTTTCCTTCTTTTGATAAAACATGGGATATTCAACATGGAATGCCATCGAAATTGGTTTCGTTTCCTTTTGTAAATCACCTTTCAAGTCACAAAAGATCTGATTAGATCGCTACGACAAAGGACGTTTACAGCAACGACTCGGGAGTAAACGGATTGAGTCCCATCGACCTTTTTTTTTAACAAGTTGAGTCCCGATAATTTTAGAATTCAGTCCATTTAGTGGACTTTAGTTTCACCAATAACTCACCCTCTTTCTCTTCTATATCTCCAGGGTGATGGCCTTCATGACTGTGCCTCGGGATGAACTAGCGGGATTCCGGAGCGAAGCGACGGAATTCAGCTAGTTTTACTCATATTTTCTTTTCGGTATTTCCCCTCTTTTGAAGCTTGTTTCCTTCTTTTGATAAAACATGGGATATTCAACATGGAATACCATCGAAATCGGTTTCGTTTCCTTTTGTAAATCACCTTTCAAGTCACAAAAGATCTGATTAGATCGCTACGATACAGGACGTTTACAGCAACGACTCGGGAGTAAACGGATTGAGTCCCCTCGACCTTTTTTTTAACGAGTTGAGTCCCGATAATTTAAGAATTCAGTCCATTTAGTGGACTTTAGTTTCACCAATAACTCACCCTCTTTCTCTTCTATATCTCCAGGGTGATGGCCTTCATGACTCTGGTCCCCATGCTGTGTATATTGTTCTTCAACTGGGCAGTCGGCCACATCCCCGATCAAATGCCCCTAGGCGTTGTCAATCAAGAGGCCAGCTTGTCCTACTGTGATAGTAGAACCCCTCAGCGAATCAACTGTACGTCCAGCGACTACTTTAGTTGTATCTACTTGGAGAAACTCAGGGAACAGTCCATACGTTTGGTAGGTATGACGCGTTATCTGACCCACCTGTAGAATTGAGGATTGGGTGATGAGGGGTACAGCGACGGAACCAATAGAGGGAACTGTAACTGCTAAGGTCTTATCGTACCGAAATCTAAGAGAGCAGGAAAATAGGATAGGACTTAGGAGAAAGCCAGTCTTTCCGAGAACGAACATTATCCGTTCAGGATAAAATCCGCCCAGGGTAGGAATCCGGTCGATATTGATCGACGAGGAAAATCTATGTTGTCGGGGTAGTGTGGACGTGTCATTCGATCGATGACGTGTCAATCGATCGATGTATGGACACACCTTAAAGATTTTCCAAATGGCTGTCATACTGTTGGAGAATCTCCAATGGAGCTTTAAGAATCCATCAAACAAACCCCAGCTCTGCTTTGACTTCTCGGTCGATATTGATCGACGAGGAAAATCTATGTTGTCAAGGCAGTGTGGACGTGTCATTCGACCGATGACGTGTCAATCGATCGATGTATGGACACACCTTAAGGATTTTCCAAATGGCTGTCATACTGTTGGAGAATCTCCAATGGAGCTTTAAGAATCCATCAAACAAACCCCAGCTCTGCTTTGACTTCTTTATTTGTTATTATGATCCTTGAGAAGTGTAGTTGTCGTTTGTGAGAGGCAACACCACATTCGCACATGATGTGTTCTTCCGTTTCTGGTGCCGTTTGCAGAAGGTTACATTATTAAGAGTAGGTATTATAAATATGTATGTGTCTATATGAAATTACTTGCCACTACTGTCAAGAAGAGTGATTAATGTGAAGAGTAAGGTGTGAGTTGTTGGCATTTGAGGGCAACCCTTGAGTATGAAAATGTTCATGCCTCCACGCTTAGATATTACGTGTTCTTGAACCTAATATTCGCACATGATGTGTTCTGCCGTTCCTGGTGCCGTTTGCAGAGACGGAAGGTTACATTATTAGGAGTAGGTATTATAAATATGTATGTGTCCATATGAAATTACTTGCCACTACTGTCAAGAAGAGTGATTAATGTGGAGAGTAAGGTGTGAGTTATTGGCATTTGAGGGCAACCCTTGAGTATGAAAATGTTCATGCCTCCACGCTTAAGTAGATATTACGTGTTCTTGAACCGGTGAGTTCGAAGAACACATGATTATTTCTTGATCTTTTTCCTTTTTATATTAAACTTTACTAACTTTCTATTATTTTATTTTTGTAACTTGTGCTGTAAATACGTTTTTATTTTGTTTCATTGTACCCAAATCTCTTCTGATGTTCCTAATCCCTCTCTGTGATATCTCCGAATATTTCAACATGGACTTTTTGGAAAACAAGAGTTCCCATTAGAGTATTTAGATTTCCAAGGAGTCTTTTCTATGTAACTTTTCACGAGAAATCGATTGGTGTACATCTATTGTATACATTGAAATGTAACCACTAGAGTCTAAATAAATAACTAGTAATGGAATGTAAAAAAAACTTACTTCATAAGCAAGGCACGGATATGGGACTCCTCTACTGTCGGAAACAGGAGACTAATCTTGAGAATGGAGTCATCTATATTGTATGTGGAAATGGAATAGTCCCTATACACGGAGCTGGAGCCTAGAGGAAAGGACGAGAGAGAAAACTAAAACCATGGTCAGTACAATATTTTGTATTGGCCTGTCTTAGCGTTAAATCTGTGTTAACTTCCGTCCTTAATTTTTCGACAGGAGTTTATCGTCAAACCTGTCTCAACTTCCGTTCCATTTTTACTTTCCTTCTCCTATAGGAAGGAAAGTAATGTACCTAATAGGGTCAAATTTTTTATAGAGGTTTATCGTCACTGTATAAGACTTCCAAGTTTTTCAGTGACGGGAGTTTTCACCATTCGGTGACAAACTACTCACCTACTCACATTAACCTCACCCAGCCTGAGTGGGGCCGGGAAATACCAGTAGCACGCGATAGCCCAGACGGTCACCCATCCAGATACTAACCACGCGCAACGTTGCTTAACTTCAGTCATACACTGGGAACTGGTACATTCAACGTGCCATCGCCGCTGGATAAAAGATCACTGTCATTGTAACTGGCCAGCCTAGTTAGCTTAGTTGGTAGTGCGTCTGGTCCTCCAGCCATGTTCTCGTACTGGAGGTGACGCAGGTTAGCAGTACTGCACCACCTTTGTACCTCCAGTTTCTCATCTGTGGCCCCACACCATCCTCCAATGGCCGAACCATATCTGCCAGCTGGGATGCAAGTGAGACCGCATCTTCCTCAGAGAGTTTGTTTTCTGGAAATCCTTCCAGTATGACTGCCATTTGGTGCATGGTGTCTTCACTGTAAGAGAGCCTCTGCTTCTTACCGTCAGCACTTGAGGAAGTACTGACGTCAGAGCATGCCCTCTTGTCAGAGGTTCCTGCCCCTTCAGCTTGAAGTGTTGGAGGCTGTTGGGTTCCAGAGGTAGACGGCCCCGATTGTGTAAGCAATCTGGCCTCTCTTTCCCTCTTCTTCTGGCCCTTTGACACCCAGGTACCAGCAGCTTTTGCAGCCCTTCGTCTCTCCGCGCGGAGTTGGAGGCTGTTGGTATCCAGAGGTAGACGGCCCCGACTGCGTAAGCAATCTGGCCTCTCTTTCCCTCTTCTTCTGGCCCTTTGACACCCAGGTACCAGCAGCTTTTGCAGCCCTTCGTCTCTCCGCGCCTGTCCTCTTCACAGGGGGATGGGTTCCCCCCTGTGATGAGGCCACGCGTCGAAGCTCCGTGGGCTGTTGTTCACTGCTAGCAGAGGTGATGGTATCAACATTCATCTGTGTAGCAGAGTGTGTGTTTGCATCTTTGTACAATTGGTATGAAGGGTACTCCACTGGAGTTCCCTCTTCATGAACTATCGCTTTGAGATCAACAGCCATCTGTGTAGCAGAGTGTGTGTTTGCATCTTTGTACAATTGGTATGAAGGGTACTCCACTGGAGTTCCCTCTTCATGAACTATCGCTGGATCGTCATGCTCAGTATGAGCTCCCGATCTCAGCCCGGTGGTCTGCAACAACGTGTCACACTCAACTGGAGTCCCCACGTTGTCCAAATCACCCCTCATCATCGTATTAGGAATCTGCAAATCAGGCCCCCCAGAATCCAAGGCCATTGACGGGGACGAATCCACGCCGTGGGATTCAGAGCTCATGCTCCTACCCACCTGGGGTAATTTGTTTTCATCAGCAGACATTATATCCATGAATTTGGTTGTTGTCGGGGTGTTCTCCCCGGTTTTTCTGTCGGGGTTTTCTCCCTTATCCTTTGGTGGCGCCGCTCGACCTTAACCCGCAAGGAAACGGGGCCCCCGTGTAGCGTTGGCCTTTACATGAGATGATGCACTCTCATGCAAAGTGTACACCCCCACACCAGGCTGTGAGGTGCTACTCCGAGGTAACTCCTGGTGCAAGAGATCGATATGTGAGTGGCCTAACTGTCACAGATTCTGTGCATATCACTGTGACACTTTGAACACTCAATCGTCTCCTGCACCATTCGCTAGGAGGTCTCCGGACGACAAGTCATCCAAAGACATCCCTTCGTGGGGGAAAAGAAAAAAAGAAAAGATTTTCTTCTGACGTTCAATCGTCTCTCGCACCATTCGCTAGGAGGTCTCCGGACGACAAGTCATCCAAAGACATCCCTTCGTGGGGGAAAAGAAAAAAAGAAAAGATTTTCTTCTTCAGTTGCATAAATAATTTGTATTTCTTAACACAGAAGGAATGACTAATTAATACTGATAAATAAAGAAAAGATTTTCTTCTTCAGTTGCATAAATAATTTGTATTTCTTAACACAGAAGGAATGACTAATTAATACTGATAAATAAACATTTATTACTATGGACATAAATCTAAAGCCTGTACACTCTTTCCATGAGGAGGCACCCAGAGGTGTGTATTTCTTAGCCTCAATATCAAATGCTCTCAATAAGAGTGTACATCAGCCCTTTCATTTACAATAGTGAGATCATGAAGAAAATAAAAATTAAATGTCAAGTCTTAAAAGGAAATAAAAAGTCAAAATTAACACACAACAATTTTACACCTAAAGAAAATCAAAAGATAAAATAAAGAAGTAATACAACCGAAGCTGAGGCACTTCCTGACTTGTTGGATACAAAATCAATACTGCCAAAGCCGCAGTCTCAATTTGGAAGAATCGGACACTACCTGTAAATTCAAAAAATCAATTCATCAGCCTTCAAAAAGTGTTCACACAATCTACCACTCTTTAATACACTATCTCTAACTAAAAACACTTTATACAGTCGTTAAAAAATACATTGGAATGACTATTCAGATACCAATTTATCAATGGTTTTAAAAAAAAAGTGCAATCAAGAAAGTAATACAACCGAAGCTGAGACACTTCCTGACTTGTTGGATACAAAATCAATACTGCCAAAGCTGCAGTCTCAATTTGGAAGAATCGGACACTACCTGTAAATTCAAAAAATCAATTCATCAGCCTTCAAAAATTGTTCACACAATCTACCACTCTTTAATACACTATCTCTAACTAAAAACACTTTATACAGTCATTAAAAAATCCTCTATCTTGGACTACACTACAAGAGCTACCAAATGCATTCTGGAAAAAGTAGAGCAAATAAACACAAACGGAATAAAATTAGCAAATTTATCACAACTGCACAAACTTCAAATCAAAGCTGATCAACACTTTTAAATGACTTTTTAGACATTTCATTTTTTGTCAGATTTTGTTTTATTTGTTCGCTCTGCAAGCTTGCATTTGAATCAAATCAAAAGAAAGAAAAAATGCAAATAAATATTAACGCAAAAAGAAAAATTAAATAAACGAGAAATAGTGTAGCATGCAAGAAAACACAACTGTTATTGACGGGCGAGCAGATATAACAGAGATAACATTGAGCTTCTTAGTAAGAAGATAAGACATGCAGGAAAGAAGTAAAAAGGAGGAGGGCTTCTCCCTGTGAAAAAAATGGGGGAGCAAGGAAAAAGGAAAAAGAAAGATAGAAGCAAAAGGGAGGAGCAGGGAAGGCGAAATGGAGAGAAAAAAGATAAGACGAGAAGGATAGGAAACAGAAAAGATAGAAGCAAAAGGGAGGAGCAGGGAAGGCGAAATGGAGAGAAAAAAGATAAGACGAGAAGGATAGGAAACAGAAAAGCAAAAGGGAGGAGTAGGGAAGGCGAAATGGAGAGAAAAAAGATAAGACGAGAAGGATAGGAAACAGATGTGTAAGAAGGATGAAGGAAAAAGAGAAAAGGGAAGAAATGTTGGAGATAAGGGAAGGAAGGAGTTTTCTAGGGGGAGTTTTCTGGACGCGCGAAGGAAAGATTTTCTTATGCAGAACGTTTTCTACTTTTCTTTCAGCTGCATCTCTATAAACGTATACGAGTATTATGGAAATGGTACCCAGGTGACCCAGTTTTACTTCATGACGCCAAAAGAATATTTAATTTTACTGATTTTTTTTTAGGTATCAAACAACCTTATTCTTTTCCAAAAAAATTCGACCGAGTTCGTTTACTTTCGTTTGCTTTGTACATCAAAAGAATAAGCCATGGAAATATTGTAAATAAAAATTAAGTTGGTGAAGGAAAAAAAAGGAAGGAGGAGGGAGAGTACAATTTTATAATTTTCTAGACATGCAAGGGAAAAAGTCTGGGGTGAACATCACACGACTTCCTCTTTATATTGCAGAACTAAAAAGAAAAAAAAATGCAGAACGAAAGTTTTCTACACTTCTTTTTTCTATTTTTTTTTTTAGATACCTCAATTTCATTTTGGGCGAGTGCGGGGGTTTGGGCGGGGACGAAGAGGACAGACTGCGCCAAATGTTGGGCCGGGGACTACTCGAGGGAGAACTGGCCACTGTGGACGAGGTCATAAAGCGACGGCCCCGGGGAGGAGGGGTGTAGGGCCCTGGGGTACAGATGGGGTGCTTCTCCACCTGTAGGGCGCTGATCACGACGGCCTCACGATTATGATACCTGTGATGAAGTAAGGAGGTGTATGTTACAACTTTTTTTTTCTCCCAAAATTTAATGGCTATCTTAAGGTGGATTTGGACTATACCACTGATTCCCAAAGTGGGGTCTGTTGTCCCCAAGGGGGCGTGAAGGACTTCAAGACTCCTGGGAAGATCACTTAAAATACAGTAAAGGGACCATGGAACATTTACAATTTAAAAAAGGGGGATACAAAGGGGCTGAGTACGAAAAAGTTTAGAAACTACTGTGCTGAACTAGACTATGGATTTCCAACTGGTATTCCACCAACCACTGAATGGCCTTTGAGAAGGTTTGAGTAAATGGAGCCAATTGCAAGATATCTTTGTTTCTCCTGGTTAACTTGGAGGATAGTGTTCCTGCCTTGTTAGTCCCCAAGGGGGCGTGAAGGACTTCAAGACTCCTCACATCAAATACCTACAGTACTTAAAGGGACCATGGAACATTCACAATTTAAAAAAGGGGGATACGAAGGGGCTGAGTACAAAAAAGTTTAGAAACTACTGTGCTGAACTAGACTATAGATTTCCAACTGGTATTCCACCGACCACTGAATGGCCCTTGAGAAGGTTTGAGTAAATGGAGCCAATTACAAGATAGATATCTTTGTTTCTCCTGGTTAACTTGGAGGATAGTGTTCCTGCCTTGTTAGTGCTAGGTCAAGGGTTTGATTCCTATATGGAGTGATTAAAAAATACATTGGAATGACTATTCAGATACCAATTTATCAATGGTTTTTTAAAAAAAGTGCAATTTATGACATCGGAGAGTAACGAACCCGTAACTACTCGACAGTGAGTCGCATGGACTTACGAGTTGCACGATTCCATTTAGCGTGAAAAATCATGTAATCTTGCCTAACAAATACAAGAGGAGTAAACAACGTTTTCAAACTCTCAACATGACAAATCACTGGGAATTTCTCTTTTCCCTCAGTCCCTCAATATACCCGAATCACGGGGCTCATACACACAATAAATCCCTCAGTAATATTGTCATCACTGGGCAAAGGGAGAAAAAAAAAGTCCCTCCAACAATATACATCATTGGGTCGATGTGTACTGTCAAAAATTCCCTCATCAGATATACATCACAGGGCAAAGTACCACGGGAAATATAAGAAAAGTTAGTCCCCCTCATTGTAACCATGTTTCGACTAAAAATCGTTTAAAAAAATTGCCTCAAGGAATTTTATATTCAAGCACATTGGTCACAAATGTTGTTCCTCGATTAATACTCATAATGCTGAATTTTTTGATCTAACTTGGAATCGAACCACTATATCTGGAATTTACCGTGCTAATCTCTACAGCTCTACACTACTAAGGTTGCTGAATTCTTCAAAGTGAAGTAATTACTAATGTTCAATCTTGAATCTTTCTAAGTCAATAGGTCCCCTTCAAATAATGCGTAAACTCCACGTTTTTTTCCTTAAAATATAAAATGTGTTCATTCTGAATCACGTTTCTTTGCTCCAAAAACTTAAATGTACTCAAAGGATAATCCAAAGAAAACCCTAAGCCAAGAGGCTTAATGACATGTTGTTTCATGCTGTTGGGAATAAATGCTTCCCTTAGCCAAACCCTTGCAAGGGCCCTTGACCAGACTCTTGTTTGGGCCGCGGGCGAAGATTGTTTTCAAACTAAGCAGCAGTTTGTTGGGGCCTTTGGGTTTGATTTTGGATCCGAACAAGAGACTTTCGTTAGGCCCAGTCCAAGGTACGTAATCCGGCCTGGAAGAAAAGGACGAGAGAGAAAACTAAAATCATGGTCAATACAATATTTTGTATTGGCCTGTCTTAGCGTTAAATCTGTGTTAACTTCCGTCCTTAATTTTTCGACAGGTGTTTATCGTCAAACCTGTCTCAACTTCCGTTCTATTTTTACTTTCCTTCTCCTATAGGAAGGAAAGTACCTAATAGGGTCAAATTTTTTATAGGGGTTTATCGTCACTGTATAAAACTTCCAAGTTTTTCAGTGACGGGAGTTTTCACCATTCGGCGACAAGCTACTTGCCTACTCACATTAACCTCACCCAGCCTGAGTGGGGCCGGGAAATACCAGTAGCACGCGATAGCCCAGACGGTCACCCATCCAGATACTAACCACGCGCAACGTTGCTTAACTTCAGTCATACACTGGGAACTGGTACATTCAACGTGCTATCGCCGCTGGGTAAAAGATTACATATCGAGTGTTTTTTGAGCCTAGTTAGCTTAGTTGGTAGTGCGTCTGCCTTGTAAGCGCTAGGCCACGGGTTCGATTCCCGCCCGGGGCGGATTTTATCCTGATCACTCACATTGACCTCAACCAGTCTAAGTGGGGCTGGGAAAAACCAGTAGCACGCGATAGCCCAGACGATCACCCATCCGGATACTAACCACGTGCAACGTTGCTTAACTTCAGTCATACACTGGGAACTGGTACATTCAACGTGCTATCGCCGCTGGGTAAAAGATCATTGTAACTTACTTACAAGATTGTAACTGGCCAGCCTAGTTAGCTTAGTTGGTAGTGCGTCTGTCTTGTAAGCGCTAGGCCACGGGTTCGATTCCCGCCCGGGGCAGATTTTATCCGGATGGGATAATGTTCGTTCTCGGAACGGCTGGCTTTCTCCTATCCTGTCTTCCTTCCCTCTTCGATTTCGGGACGATAAGACCATAGCGAATTATTGGTTTACGAGTATCATTCAAGTCCCACGATTAGGTATTCTGTACAAGCTATAAGAACAACATCCAGATCTCTTGGATTTCTGGGCAAGATTTGTGATGGCTCGCTTTTTATGTTGTCTTGAAGTAATTTCAAATCCATTATCTTACAACCTAAAGGTCCGCATTTTAAAAGAACTTACAAAGGATAGAAAAGTGGATCTGTTCAAGGCCACAGAAGAGAGCAAATGTAACTTGTAACTTACTGGCTAAAAGAGAATTGTAACTTACAAGATGTGCTGCTCCTGAGGTCCCACAGGTAACTCCGGATTCGGACCTTGTGGTGAATTCACCAGACTAGACTTGTAGTTCTTATCCTCTGCTGTACAGGTGCCTCTAGATATCCTGAACACACAGATTGATATAGGATTGGTAACTTTAGCTAATTCACGCGAAACCGGTCCTTAATAAAACAAGTAAACCATTCCTCTATATTGAGATCAAGATCAGGGCTCATTTGTGTGAGAAAATGTGAAAAAAATCCCCCCCACTTTCGTGTTGCTGGTAAGAAGACCTTTAATTTGATATATGTATAGGTCGACCCGCTTTTGGATAAGTCCTTCTATGGCTATGGAGACAGACAGACTGACAGACAACACCGAACGAATACAATAGCCCGTCCACTATACCTTTTTATTACTATCGTAATAATAAAGGAAAGACCGGCTAATGAACAAACCGTCAAACGAGTCAAATAAACAAAACAAAATCTAAACTCACTTGGTGGCGCTTTTCCCTTTCGGTCGTTTCCCCTGGACCATCCCCGGATGTTGGCCCGGCTTATCACTGCACACAGTAATCACCACTGACTTTCGCATCTCCTTGCCCTGATTGGTGGAACCCAAAGTACACGGACGTTGAGGTGGGGGAATAGTGACGGTAGTGTGGAACGGTGGCTCGGCGGCGTCTACATTGGGGACGGTACTTTCTAGAGATGGCTGAGCAGGGCCGACGTCCTTTTCGTCACGCACACTGAAAGTAGAATAGAATGTACTTTATTATACAATAAGTGAAAAGTTCCTTCACCCTGGCATCGGCAGTGTACGGTCACGTATATTTTAGGAGAACTTATTTGCCCAGATGGTCACCCATCTAGATACCAACCACGAGCAAACGTTGCTTAGCTTTAGTGACCTCTTGAGCACTGCTGCTTTCAACGTGCTATTGCCACTGACTGAAATAAAATTTACATTCACTATACATAAATCATAATGATCGATCATTGGTCTCATCATATTAAAAAGGTTCAAAACGAAACTCTTCTCACCTGTTATCTTCAGACTTTTTCTCTCCTCCACCATCATTCTTGGTGGTAACATCCAATATATGAGCAGCCATAGTTTCCCTATAGTCCACAACTTCCAGAGCCAGACTCACAATACGATCCGGGATATTCGGGTAGCGTGCCTGTAGTCGTGATTTCACTGAAAAAGAGAACAAAATAAAAGCCGTGTAAAATAGTAGAGATTAAAACAAGTAGGTAAGGGCAAAAAAACGCCTTTTAAAATTCAAATCGTACTTGGTTTTCAAGGAAAAAATAAAACTGGACATGCTTGGAGAAGATTGGTAAAGTTCAGTAAGTAAGAGACCAAATAGTCTTCCACTAGCTCAATATTTTAGGTATACTACTACTACTATGGTAATGACTAATGAATCTAATGCCTCAGAATTAGTACTAAGTACCTACAGGTACTGGGACTATCAGAACTATGATATAAGACTATATAAAAAAAAGATGCACTTAATACCCATGCCCCATGTTTTGTGAAGCTAGTCAAAATTCGAAGTAATTCTAGGAGTAAGTAAAAAGATAATAATCTTACTGGCATTTTTCTCCTCCAGTGTTTTCATACGGGACAGGGCTGCCAGCTTTCTCGCCTCCTCCTCCTTCTCCCTCTCCTCTTTCTTCAACTCATCTTCCCCGGACAACGTAATACGTGGTGTGGACGGGGCGTTATTCAACTTCTTGGTGAAGCCCAGTGTAAGCAAAGCCTCGGTTGCCTTGCCTTCTCCCTCTCCTCTTTCTTCCCCTCACTTTCCCCGGACAACGTAATACGTGGTGTGGACGGGGCGTTATTCAACTTCTTGGTGAAGCCCAGTGTAAGCAAAGCCTCGGTTGCCTTGACAACGTTGTTATCTGAGCCGCTGAGCGTGTCCAGAAGGACCGTGTCTTCCACCACGGGAAATACGCTCTTCAGATATCTGCGTGGGGAGAAATACAAAGAACGAAATCAAGATCAATCATAACTTCAGAACTAAATGAATTGCGAATACCGCGAAAAAGTAGGAAATGCCGTGAAAGAGTGGCGAATAACGTGAACGAATCGCGAATACCGCGAACTAATCGCGAATACCGCGAACTAATCGCGAATACCGCGGACAAATCGCGAATACCGCGGAAACGTTGTTATCTGAGCCGCTGAGCGTGTCCAGAAGGACCGTGTCTTCCACCACGGGAAATACGCTCTTCAGATATCTGCGTGGGGAGAAATACAAAGAACGAAATCAAGATCATAACTTCAGAACTAAATGAATTGCGAATACCGCGAAAAAGTAGGAAATGCCGTGAAAGAATGGCGAATAACGTGAACGAATCGCGAATACCGCGAACAAATCGCGAATACCGCGAACAAATCGCGAATACCGCAAACAAATCGCGAATACCGCGAACTAATCGCGAATACCGCGGACAAATCGCGAATACCGCGAACTAATCGCGAATACCGCGAACTAATCGCGAATACCGCGGACAAATCGCGAATACCGCGAACAAATCGCGAATACCGCGAACAAATCGCGAATACCGCGAACTAATCGCGAATACCGCGGACAAATCGCGAATACCGCGAACTAATCGCGAATACCGCAAACGACAATAATCGCGAATACCGCGAACTAATCGCGAAAACCGCGAACTAATCGCGAATACCGCGAACAAATCGCGAATACCGCGAACTAATCGCGAATACCGCGGACAAATCGCGAATACCGCGGACAAATCGCGAATACCGCGAACTAATCGCGGATGCCGCAAACGACAATATAACTTCCATTCATAAAACCACAGAAGAATCTCCAAACCTATGGTCAAAATGTAGGAGAAACCTCTCCTCAACACCTACATTTCCCCTATCCTCGACTTGTACTTTTGGTAGTAGGGGGTCAAGGGGAGGTTTCTTTATACCCAGATTTTTGTCAGAGCTCATTCTCTCTTCTGCTTTCAGACTGGAAGGTTCTCAGTTCCTAATCCCTCTCTGTGATATCTCCGAATATTTCAACATGGACTTTTTGAAAACAAGAGTTCCCATTAGAGTATTTAGATTTCCAAGGAGTCTTTTCTATGTAACTTTTCACGAGAAATCGATTGGTGTACATCTAAGGTCTCTAGGAATGACGGTTAACATGTAACGACCCAAATGATCCATCAATAAATGGTTTATTCAACGTGCTATAGCTGCTGCTCATTCAAAGGAGTAAACCTCTCTGTGTTAAATCCCATTTTTATATTGGATTTATTTTAATATCTTACTTACCAACATGTTTTTTCAACCAATCCCGTGTGCTGTAAAATACCTCTGTGCAGCAACTGATCAAAATGTCAATGATAAATCAACACAACTCTATCTTAGACTACACTACAAGAGCTATCAAATGCATTCTGGAAAAAGTAGAGCAAATAAACACAAACGGAATAAAATTAGCAAATTTATCACAACTGCACAAACTTCAAATCAAATCTTCCTATGTTTCACAGATGAAGGTAATGGCCCAGAATAGTTAAGCCCTTAGGAGCAAGTAGCTATCTGAGAACTGAGAAATGCAACCCATAATGAGATTTTCAGCACTGAAAACTACCTACCTATTGGGCAACAATTAATTTTTGTAAAAAACATTAACTAGCTCACTGTCGAAATTCTAACCGCAAGTATCGCGTGCCAGGTTGTTAACAATGAAACTGATCTATCAAATTATTTTTATTTTTTTAAAGAAGAAATTGTGGGCAATTGTAAATGAGCTAGATACCTACATATGAGCGAAAATTTTGAATTGATTGTTTTCTTCTTTTTTAAGTCCAAAATATTCTAAAGGTGTGTCCAAACATGGTCGACCGAGTCGATCGACGAGGTGAATCCATGTTGTCAAGACAGTGTGGACGGTTCAGTCGACATCGATCAACGGCCGGTCGACTATGTGTGAACACACCGCAAAAGATATTTGCCATTCCTAGGTATATGATCTACACTAGCTAGTACGTAAACCCATAAGAAGGGATCCGCGGAATAGAATCACAGTTCTGTTAAATTGATGAATTCGTGTTAATGCAATTTCTTTCTGTTCCAGAATGGATCTCAAAGACAAGTGTGCCATCCGGGTTGAAAATGCGTACAAACGGCACTCGTCCAAACTACCTTATGTTCTGGATAAGCTATGTATGACCGTGCAGAAATCAACAATGTAAGAAGGATTCATGAGATAGAATTATAGTGCTTCATTTAGAATTTTAGACTGTCTTCATTCAACTAGATTGGTAGGACAGGTAGATCCTTTATTAGGAGGAGGTAGGACAAGTAGTTACTTTATTTCAACAGTTTAATATTACTCGTATAGCACCGTTTTATTGTCTACCTACCAAATATCAAAACAAAACACTTTTGAGTAACCAAAAGTAGATTTTTAGCCTACAGCACAACGTAAGGTGAATCATTTTTTGGCGATGACCAATGAAAAATGGCTCATGCCATGATCCTGTTCTAGTTCTAGACCTACATTCGAGCAGGATAAGAGAGTTCTCTTTACCCGCTCCTTAGGCAAGCCGCTCACGGAAATCGAAAGGAATTTGGTTCGGTTGAATTCTCAATGGGTTTGAACTTCAGGCCATTTTGTGTTTTTGCCAAAATCTTCCATGAATGTGTAATCCCAATATGTACAGACTTACTTTGTATGTTAATATACTAACACCATTGTATCCATTGTATTGATATTAGCTGTATTAGGTCAAGTTTAGGCAACACCTTTGATCCGTTTAGGACGTGTTTCGATAAAAGGTCTAAGTGGCTTTTGGGCGGTTCGGCCACACCGACGAAACCCCAGAGTAACTAGTATTGTGATTTACCAGGCCGCAAAGTTGATAAAAATGATATCATTACCTGAGAGATCCACACTTTCTTTTGAAATGGTTCAAGTGCAATAGAGCCTGAAGATATTCGGCCTTTTCCTTTATCTGCTGCAGACTCATCCCGTAGATCAGCCCATAATAGCAGATCATTTCATCAATAGTGAACTCCGGATACAAGCTGATCTGTTGCGGCATGAAGCCCAACTGTTTCTTGCTGGTGATGCTGAGATGAATGTTGCCTCCGTTGAGGACATTTTGACCCGTGATGCAACTGAGGAGAGTCGTCTTACCACAACCGCTGGCGCCGAGTAAACTGTATCTGAAAACGGAAAAGGGAAACCGGTTTGAAAAAGGATTTTTGAGAGTTTTATAAGGCCAGCCACTCACTATCAGAGGTATACCTGACAGGTACACCTGATCAGGTCCACATGTCAGGTCTATCTGATACTTGATGAGCACACGCACTATCAGGTAGCCCTGGCAGGCGGACCTGATCAGGGTACCTGTCAGGTCTAGCTGATAGTGAGCGGCTTGCCTAAGGAGCGGGTAAAGAGAACTCTCTTATCCTGCTCGAATGTAGGTCTAGAACTAGAACAGGATCATGGCATGAGCCATTTTTCACCGACATCTGTGTTCACTTGCCTCTGCGAGCTCCCAGGCAGTCTAAGGTATCCGTTGTATGCGATTTCGAAATTTCAATATACATTTATATTATTTTATGTAGATAAGTACTAATTATACCTACCTACCTAGGCTCTGAACTTTTCAGGTGGCAATCTGTTTATTGTTAGAATTATTATTATTTTGTTTCTCAATTGTTAATCATTTTCATGTGTTAATTTTATTGAATGAAAAGTAATTTCATTACCATTACCATACAAATGGGTAGGTATTACAAAAGGCGGGATTTCAGCATGACCTACATTAAAGTACCTAGAATATTTCGCCGTCAAAAATTGTCCATAGGTGGCATAGGTTGCTTTCTATCTTTGTTGACTATGCTGATAATCTTCATTTTCTTGGACAGCATTGAGCGGGTTAAGCCTAACATTGATCATTGATTCCGTGGCATTGGTGCCCACGTTGCTCATCTGGTATACCCACATTACCCACTGACCCTACACTTCCCTGGTATACCCACATTACTCACTGACCCTACACTTCCCATGCCATTAGCCTTAACACGACTTTGATTTAATTTATAGCTTAGGATTATCCATGTAGATTGGTAGATTCCGTTATGATGGTATCCAGTGGCGTAGAAAAAGCTCTTGGGGACATAGAATATTGTACCTATTTTACATAGATACTTGTTTTTATAATATAAGATTTATAATTATAACTGTATAGAGTATGATAGTAGTTATAATTAGTTTATCTTGTTTATAGGTAAATAGGTAGATATACTCTTTTTCTATACCTCGTAAAAATAAACCGTTTAAGGTTACTATCTTGTTTAGTACCTAGGTAGCTTGTTTTTAATACGAGTAGGGAGCTTGAATATGAATTGAATGGTTGAGGTGTTTTGGCATCTCCACTAATAGTACCAATTCAATACCGTTCATAGGATTCGTCAGTTAACTCCGAAGTAGGAGTTTTGGCATCTCCACTAATTGTACCAATTCAATACCGTTCATAGGATTCGTCAGTTAACTCCGAAGTAGGAGTTTTGGCGTCTCCACACTATCCGGGTAGGAAACTCTCTCTCAAAGTTCCTTCTATGCATTGAAATGAACAAAATGGCTCTATGAATAAGGAAAGAGTGTTTGTAATTTTCAAAGAGCTCATTTTTTGACATTTGTGCGAGATCTTGAAGAGAATGAATAAAACAAAAGGAATTTTACCAGGTCTACATTGTATATTCTAATCTGGATTTCTTGCCTATTGAAGCCTGGCTTTCAATCTTTTCTATGATAATTTTTCATTCTGACACGAGTAGGTTGAATATGAACAATATGGACATTCATGCATACACCTTGGTCTTTCATTCAACCTTCAAAACCATTGATGTGCATTAGAACCACAGCTGTTTCCATTATCTTTCATTATTACTGGAGAAGAGGTTGTGGAAACGTCATAATTGTGAAATTATCGGCAAAATTATCATTTTGTGATAATTCTATTCAGTGGAGGTACCTATATCCCATCCATAACCATCATCATAATTTAAATCTTCATCGATGGATGATTCATCCGAATTAACCGTTTCTTGTACCACATCAGACTGATTTGTACCAGATCAGACTGATGCAGATTATTTTTCAGTCCTTTTGACACCTTCGTTGACTGTTATTAAGTTTAGAGCTATATTATTTATGAAAGGTAAGAGTCTGCAACACTTTCTTATCACTGAAATATTCTCTTTCATAGGATATTTTTTATCATATAGATTTCCATTATCTACCTGATGGATTTACGTAGATCCTTCTAGAAAACAGAGGCATGCGATTGTGTCAGTGCCATATTTAGACCAAGACGTACCTACCTAGATATTCTAAGAGATTTTTATTTTCACCGAGACTCAAGTAGGTATGTTAGACATTAGACACCTCAAGAGCTCGGTACCATAAATCCTTACCCATTTACGAACGTTGCAAGAGCTATTAATAATGTGGATTCAAGTATGTTAGACATTAGACACCTCAAGAGCTCGGTACCATAAATCCTTACCCATTTACGAACGTTGCAAGAGCTATTAATAATGTGGATCACCACTTTAACCACAGACTCCGCAAAGTGCAAAGTATCTTGAACTGTGTGTGTAGTTAGAACGATTCCAAGAGTCATAAATTCACAAGATAATTCCTTGCTAACTTCATTTTGTATTCCTCTCTTGTTATTTGAAACACGATTGCTTCATCTGCTCTTTTTATTATTTAAATAGATGGAGCATTTTCTATTCAAAAGTACCTATTGAGCTCTCAAGTATTTTCAATTCTTCGACAAGCCACTTACTATCAGGTAGAACTGACAGGTACAGCTGATCAGGTCCGCCTGTCAGGTCTACCTGATCCCTAATACCTACAACTACAACTAGGTAGGTATGCTACTTAAAATTAATGAAAGTCTTTGAAGAAAGTTTCGTTAACAGATTGTAAAACCATGCTAAACCTCAAATGTTTTGGAATTTCGAAACTTGAGGTTATTTCGACATGACATGTCTTGAAATCATGAAGCTGAAGCCATTATGCACTTCGACATGTCTCGAAACTCGAAATCGTGAAGCTGAATCCATTACGCACGTCCTCTTAGCAAGAATTCAGCAACTTCTCGTGAATCTCGTGCGTGATTTTTCGCATTTTATAATCTATCTAGCAACCAGAACCAAATTCTTGAAATTCGTATTTCAGACATTAAGTTTTGGAGATGTGGACATTATAGGTCACAAGGCAAAGATTTCTCTTCTTTAAGAAGTTCCTAACCGTTTGAATTCAAGAATGGCTATTCGTAAACATGATGATACCTACCTATTAAAGATGGAGACCAAAGATAATACCTACCTACTTTTGATTAGCATAGGTACGAGTTTATCATGATAAGAACATTTCCTACAATACCTACCTCAGTAGAAATGAACCAGAAGACCTAGGAAACTTTCATGGAGGAATCGAAATTCCGAGTTCCATTTAAGGTGTTTAAATCTTTAAATACAAAACTATCTTAGGCATACACAACCTTCTAAGCGGTAGACGCAACAAAGCTTAATGAGAAATGTTAAATTCGTAATTATCATAAGAAATTAGAACGAAATTTCAATACCACACAATGCTAACAGCAACAAACGGGTAGAAAGTGGTTTGGATACTCGTCTAATCAGAGCTAGCGTTGGTAAATAATGTGAGGACTAGAAACTAGAAGTAAAAAATATGTATTTGAGGAAGAAATTCCACAAATAGCCGAACTTTG